>NC_081414.1:683128979-683261479 GCF_030272615.1 Cryptomeria japonica
AATCATGAAGTGAAGTCAATGGAAAGGCCTACTTTGCAATATATTAATAAGAAAATTAGCTATGACATAGAAGTTTGGATCACATCAATTTTGACCATCTTCTAAAGATTAACACAAGTGGATTAGTAAGAGACATGCCTAAAATCATAAAGCATTCATTAGTACCTACAAAGCATGTCATGAAGAAAAGTAGACAAGAGTCAACTTTCCAACAAAGGAGTAATTGACCACAAGACCATTAGATATTTGTTCATGCTTGAATCTATGCAGACCAATTAGAACAAAGGGACTACAAGGTGACAAATATTTTAGGATTCTTATTGATGATTTAACTAGGATGTCTTGGATTACTTTCTTGAAATAAAAGTCAAAAACCTTTGAGAAGTTTAAAATATTCAAAGTTTTTCTAGAGAATGAGATAGGTAGGACTATATGTGTTTGAGATTTTATGGTGGAGGAGAGTTTACTTCTAACATCTGATTTTGAAGGATATTGTGGGAAGAATAGAATGTAGAGAAAGTACTTTTCTACAAGGAATCCTCAAAACAATGGAGTAGAGGAAAGAAAGAATAGAACAATTCAGGAGATGGAAAGAACAATTTTGAGCTAAGCAAAGATACCTAGCTTATATTTGAAAGAATTTCTTCATACTGCAATCCATATTTTGAATAAACAACATATTAGAACAAAGAACATTAAAACACCATATGAATTGTGGAAAGGAAGACCAACATTATTAAAACATTTCAAGATATTTGGAAGTAAGTACTATACTAGAAATCATGAAGATAACTTCAGTAATTTTGACTCAAGGTTTGATGAAGGTATATTTGTTGGTTGTTGTACAAGAAGAAAGGTATAAAAATATTATTCCAAAAATTTGCAAAGGATTATTGAAACTTATAATGTGAGTATTGGTGAAATAATGCATTCTAATGAAGCCTTAGATAAAGGTGAGATAGTGCATTCTAATGAAGCCTCAAATGAAGATGAAAATTATGGAACTCTTTTTGCATCAATGAAGAGTCCACAAAAAGTGAGTATGTGAAAGTAGTTACAAAGACTTCAGACAAGTATGTTTAGGAAAATCATTTTCAGGATTAGGTTCCTGGAGACAAAAATAATAGAGTTCAAATGAGGAGGAGGTTAGAGAAAAAAAATGAATAGGTACACTTTGCTCTATTATCAAAATATTAAACCAAACACTTTTACAAAAGCAAGGAAAGATGACAACTAGTTAGAAGCAATGCACAAAGAGATAAATTATATAAAGAAGAATGAGATTTGGGAACTTGTTCCAAGACCTAACAATAAGAATGCCATTGGAACTAAGTGGGTCTTCATAAATAAATTGAATGAAGATGGAAAAGTGATAAGAAACAAGGATAAACTTCTATGAAAAGTTTATGATCAAGTGGAAGGATTTGATTTTGAAGATACATTTGCTCACATAGAAAGATTAGACACAATCAAAATTCTTCTAGAATTATTATCTTTCAAGAAATTCAAGTTGTATTAGATAGATGCAGAGAAAACTTTAAGAAATCCCCCCCCTCAGACAAGGTGTAAAACCCTGGTGAAAGGTGTATAATTGTCGAGGAAAAAATTAATTTTACTAGCAAAATTTTGCATTTTATGAAGAAAAAATAGTAATCTCCATTAGTGAATCATTCATGATTGCTTAAAGTTTGTGAAAAATCCTAGCGAGTTGTAATGTTTTTAAAACCAAAAGAAAACATTTTCATGGACGAATTGTAATGTTTTTGATGCAAAGCCCTCCTTGTTACCTGTCAAACACCTCCAAATGTATGACACTGACCCCTTAGCACATGGATGGGATCCTATCAAGGGAAGGCTCTACAACTTTAGTAAAATCTTCTCAACATCTCCAAGACCCTCTCTTACTCAATTAAGGGTATCTTGCTACAACACCCTCATGGTACCTCCAAGGGTTACAAATTAGTTTCACACCGACTAATTAGATCTCTTTTGTGAAGCAACTATGTTTAGATGAATGAGCTGGTGGATTAAAATTCCATGGGCATGTTGGGGAACATAAATCAATAGGGATTCTAGGGTTGCACGCCTGGAAGCATTGCCATTTGCACACAAGGTGATTTTGTTTGTTCAACGTCTAGGTAGCCACATGGAGATGTCTACCTAGGGTCACTTCAAACACTTCTCTCCCTTTCTCCTCCTGCAAGACACTCTTGGAACTCTAAATTAAATTGACCATACTTTCCTTTCACCAAATCCCATGAGCCTCAGATTGGTAAAGTGCAAGATATGGCCATGAATGAGGAAAAACCCAAGGTAAACCCTGGTTTTTCGGGTACCTACAAAAAAACTTAAATATCAGGAGCAAGACACACAATCAAGTCTCCAAGTCAAAATAAAAACAAAGTCAACTCTCCTCTCAAATCAATTCACATCATTGGGAATGGATCCCAATTCATATAGAACCGTACCATGGACCAAAACTCTAGAACTGTAGGAAACATCAAAATTCTATTAGTTTGTTTGCATCAATACTCTTCTCCATACAATCATACCCCTTGGAAACTGGATCCTCAAGGTGTTTAAACCATTCCTCAACTGCTCTCAACCAAAAATCAAGAAGTTAGAGCCCTTGGAGAAGTTTCAAATTACAAAATACAAAAAGTGCATAAAAGTTGCTCATGACAACTTTTGACAACTTTTGCAAAAGTTGTCAAAATGTCATCTTTCACCTCCTAATGCCTTGGGTCAAGTTCAACCCCTCCTAAAACATCTTAAAACACTCAAAACCAACACATTGGATCCCTATTGTCCAAAAGTCCTAATTGGCTCATAAAAATGCCAAAATAGGAGTTAGGCTCACAAGATGGGATTCATTATTACAAACACATAATGCATGATTGAAAACCTATACAAAACATTCTAAAGACATATTTAATGCATTATCCTCCCTTCTTAGAGTCTAAATTTTCATCTTGAAGGGTTTGATGAGGTGCTCCTGCACCAATTTTTAAAACCAAAAAAATTATATCCATTGGCAATTTCAACCTATTTTCAAACCAATAAAAAATATATATTGGTGATTTCAACCTATTTTCAAACCGTAAAAAAAATATATTGGCAATTTCAACCTATTTTCAAACCATAAAAAAATATATTATCAATTTCAACCTATTTCCAAAATGTAAAAAAAATATATTAGCGAATAAAAATAATTTTCAAAGCATTAAATTAATTCAGTGGGCGAATTAAATCATTCATTGATCTATAATTTTTAAGGCTTGGATGCCGACTCATTCCAGAGGGACTAGTTTGAAGGTTTCTCCTGAGTTGAGGTTGATTAGACAAGCAAGGATGATGGTTTGAGAGGCATAAAAGGATTGGATATCTTCTGAGTTAGAGATGGGAGATTATGGATTTCTCTCAGAAATTAGAAGTTGCTTGTTGTTAGGGATTCTAAAGCAGAATTTGTACAATCAAGGAGGAATAAAATCAGAACAAAATCATTCACATAAGATGAGCCTTAGCAGGATGCAATGGATTTGATAGGCATGACTTCTAGAGTCCATAGTTGGTAGGGTGAGTTGAAAAACACAAAAATGATGATTTTTCACGTGAATGAGCATCACCAGATGAAGTGTTACAAATTTATAAATACAATGGAATGGTGACTTAACTAGTATAAGAGAAAATAAACCTTTTTTATTTTTTGAGAGTGTTTGTTTCCTCAGAAAGGAAGATGATATTTTAGCAGGATCATGCATGGAGTTGTGTGCTTTGTGATAGTAGATGGGTCTTTTTTTTTTTGCTTTTCTCTTGTGTGAGTTTTTTTATTGTCAGAGGGGTTGTGAAAGTGAGAAAGATTTCTGGAGGGGGCGTGAAATCCTTTTCTTATCAAGAAAGGCCACGCATGGCACATCCTGTGCTTATACTTTGTCACTGGATGGCAGGGGTTTCAAAGAAGGAGTCCACAGAGGATTGAAAGAAGGATTTTTTTGGGTGGGGAGTGGCAGCCAGTCATCTTTGTGATGACATGGAAGTTGTGACCCCTCCTCAACATATTATGTTTTCCCTTAAGCTCCTCCTTCCACTTTCTCTAATCTTGGGCATGACGGTTGAAGCTCCTTCTCTAGTTTAGGGGTGAATTTAATTCTTTCTAGGACCCAGTATCCCTTCCGAGAAGGAAAACACTCTGTTAGATAGAATGTAACATCTCACATTCCATCTAAAGGCATCAAGATGATAATGGAACCACTCAATCAGTTTTGCTTCTACCAATTTTTTAGTTGAAAATTTTTATTCACGAGTGCCAATGCATGGATAAAGAATATTTTTGTAACAAAATTGCATATGGTCTCTTAAGCCTAATTGTTGATAGTAAATCTTTTATTGACACGTGTCTCTTGGCTTGAAGCTTGTTGCTCCCTTTTCTTCTATAAAAAGGGAAATCAAGGCCATTAGAAGGGTTCCTTTTTGGGGGGGTCTCTTGAGGGTTCCTTTTTTGGTTCTAGTAGTGAGTCTAGGTGAAGGGAGCAAGTTGTAAATTCATTTATAGAGAAAATAAAAAGCATTTAGTGTCAAGCTTTGTGCAGGTTCTTGAAGGAGTTATATGTAAATTTATTTTGTGAAAGAAGTAGTTATTTTATTTAATAGAAATAAAATTCTAATCTATTTCTCTCCAATGTATAATTCTATCATCTTTCAAATGAACAGAATCAAGGGTTTTTTCTTTTGTTGCATTATTATGGTATATTTAATTTTTTATTTCATGCTTCGATCTAAGGGGTCGATTAAATGCTTGAGTGGAATTACAAAGTGGTAGGGCTTATGCAAGGATTTAGATAAGTAGTTCAAGTTGGGATTGTAGATGAGATATATTGTAAGGCAATATATTCTTATATCTTATACTATTAGATAAAATTCTGTCACATTTTCCCATTACATCTTCTAACTTCAGGTACCCAATGGAGTAAGGAACTGATCACAGCTTATAACTGTCTTTAAATATCAATTTTGTTTTCAATTTCACTGACAAATCACTATTAATTTTTTGAATATCATAATACATTTCTTTTCATAATTATTATTGTTTGTTCTACCCGTCTCATGCTCTGATTAGGTTGAGGATCACTAGAGGACTTGCCATCCTTGAACATTGTCCCTATCATTAAGACCATATATGAGGTCATCTGGCTTATTTTAGTGAATATTTGAGTGTGGTGTAGAGATCATAAACTTTACTAAAGGGATCACCCTCCCGAGTTGTGCAAAGCCCAAAGTGTAGAAGGATTTGCAGAATCCTTGTCAGTTGGTCCAAGTTCTTGAGGATTTTAGTAGTTGGAGTTGGCTTCTCCATAGATATTTGAAGAATCAGCTTGGTTTCTACCTCTTGCAATGTAAACCCATTTGGGAACCAACAATTGGAAGGTCACTTGTTTTGTGAAATCTCCATATTGATGCAAGTATCATGGTATAATAAACTATATATGTGATCTCTTATTGAGAAAAATATCATATAAACAAGAAAACATTCTCATTCACAATGAATCAACTATTATATCAATTGAAGGATCACTTCTATTGTGACATCTCCCTATTTTTATTACTTATGGAGGTTGTACTTATTCACAACTCACTGATTTGACACAAAGGAGATAAATAAGTTGCAAATCATATTTGTGTTGATATTATATAATCACTTCCATCATACAATGTTCACATATTCAAAATTTACAACTTAAAGACTTGAAGAACACTATTCAGACTTCTATATTGCTCTATAAAATTATAAATAGTTACAAAATACTCATGTTACCATGCATCTTTCCTATCAATGACTTAGACCTATGACTCAATAAACCTAGACTTTACATAATTTCCCAGCCCCTTCCTAAGTGATCATGGTATACCTTTTATAACCAAGGAATGCAAACAAGCTACCAATCACTTAGAAAACTGGAAACTGGAGCAACAACGAAAACTCTGACTTGGCACCTTTGTCTATGGGTATTCAGGATAACGTCTTTAACTCAATGAAGGTCATCCACAACTATCATAATGAAATCAAGATTCCTTTTCAAACACTTATCCTCCCTGTTAGCATCACTTGTGTGCCAGGTCATTCTACTCCTCATAATAGACAAAAATAAAATAATCATTCAAATTTCAGTTTGGCCCCTTTTGCCCTTGGTCATAATTATTTCCCATCTAGCTACTTCTTCATCTATAGGACAAGAAAACTTCTTAACCTCCTATAACTATCCAAGGGACTCATTCACATTAGTTGCAGCCTGTGCATCAGCAACAAACATTAAAAAATCTACCTCAGCCTTGTATAGTGCGTCCAACACTTCATTAAAACCAAGAATATCTATGTCATTTCCTAAGTGGAGTAAAGTCTCCATATTTTCTACTATCATTTCCAATTCATATTTCTAAATATCCAATTGCTTCATATTTCCCTCTGTTTCATAAATGGAAGGAACAAAAATACTATAGCCATCAACAAATTTCTGCAGTTTTCCCTTTATTAGCTCGTCCTTGAAATTGAAAAATGAAAACAAAGAGTTCGTAGTGCCTACAATCTCCTTGGTGTCAGTTATTTTCTCTAGTAGGTCGTCCCTGTAAACTATAGCAACTTCCAATTTATCCATTAATTTTTTCCTTCCTGACCACACATTGAATAATGGTTCCAAAAATGAAATGATAGAAAAACACACATCACTAGCTTCCTTCAGAGAAATGTGAAAGTTATGAACATCTTTAATTTGACCTTTTAACATATCAATTCTATGTTGGAGAACCTCCAACAAAGAAAAAACCCCTTTCTCATTTCTGGTTTCCTCCAACATCTCTATCCTCCCAGCATACTTCTCAAGTTGAATCCTTATCTGGTCCGAAAATGCAACCTCAGTAGAAACAGGAACAAACTCTTCAGGTACATTTAGCTTTATTCATATAGGAGATATGTGTCATTAAATCTACAATTTCATTATCCCCAATTTCTTGTAGATTCCAAATTAATTTGTTTCCCATTCTCTCCCCTTGAATATCCATGAGATGGGGCTTCTATGTGGCAGGGGCAAGTGACCAGATTGCAAGTCTCTTGGATTTGGGATGAAATTTTGACCCTCTTACAAAATCTCCTACATCAACCTCTGATCTGAAAAGAGGATCTGACTACCTTATGATTTGATCAATAATGAAGGTGAAGTGAATGTCCCACCTAGGCAACACCAGCATTCCACTATTTTATACAAGGAACCTTGATTGTTCCACCATTAAGTGATCACTGCCAAGATCATACTACTAGAGGTCTTGAACAATTTGTTCATTTTTCTCTTTACCTCCCTCTCCCAAATCGAATTCTTTTCTCAATTAATTCTTCTTAAGTTTAATTAGGAAACTTTTGAACTATTTTTTTTTATGAAAGAACCATCTTCCATAAAAGAGTTTATAACATAATCCTTTCATCCATGTGAGTAGCCAAAGGTAAATCCACTTCTCCCACTTCTTTTTCAGTTGGCTTCTCCCTAAGCCTCTTTCTGATAGCTTGAAAGTATTTGCCTTTCTCAACAACCATTGCCTTAGTAGGGTCCTTCCTTACCAATTCTCCCCATTGCTCAACCTTTTGTCTTTTCACAGGTGGTTCCCTCACAGATTCCACCTCATCACCACTCTCAACATCCATTACTAGCTGATCAACATGCATATTAGCTTGAGAGGGCTCATCCTCTGGTTCTTATTGTTTATTATTTTAATCCGCTGACTTATTCTACTCAGTGTGCACACACTTGTACATGATGTCATTCAAAATTGCAAGCCATCAATGATTAGAAGTCATCCATTAATAAGTACCCAATAATGCTCATAATTATCATTAAGAAGAATGAGTATCCAATGTGACTGTCATGTAAAGTCTTAAAATTTATTATTATAATTTTTATTAGTTTGATTTGTGCATATGAGTTGATTTAGTGGTGGAGAATTTGTATTCTTATAGTACATAGTCCCTTGATATTGTGGACTATAAAAGAATCCATTTTCATATAGACATTAATTGTGACTATTAATATTATAGACTTATATTCTAAAATTAATATTAATAAATAGTAATCATTCAAAGTTATAATATTTTAATTACAAAAACCAGAAATCCAGTTTATTAGGACCAATTGGTGAACTCTATACACACTTTGTCTAGGACATATGCATGGGTTGAGGAGGACAATGCAACATGTAAGCATCTTGTATGGACAAGGTACGAAAACCTATACTAGAAAGCAAAAAATAACTAGAACTTCATACTCTATTATGAAATCTATGAAAGCACTAAACCATTAACCAATAGAATGCAACAAATTGATAAAAGGACAAAGAAAAGGGGAGGAGTACTCACAACGAGTCCAATGAAGGAAGCTTCTAGCAAATAAAACCTTCCTTCACCAATCTCCACATAAATGAAGGAGGATGAAAATTTTGGGTCTGTGATAAGAGGTTTGTCACAATCAAACCCCACCTTTGGTGTTTCCACCTGGATGGATAGCCAAGATAAATAGATTGTATTCAAATTATAACAAAATAGAAACTAATGATAATGAGCACCAATTGATATTCTTAGACAATGGGAGTAGAATAAATCAAGAAAGAGAACTTCCCATCAACATTAGAAGTCAAGGGCTTGCTAGAGTGAAGAAAAATACACGCTTCTCGAGTTCATGGAGCTTTGGCATTAGTAATAATTGAGATATAACAAAACCAGTGAGGTGAGAAAGATTACAAGAGATAAGAGAGATAAAAGAGTACTTTAGATTTTCAATAATGCAATAGAGAGGCAAATGTAGAGCAAGAAAGGTAAGATAAAGAAGGTTGGGTAATGCCCTGATGTTGGTGAGCATAGAAGGAGGTGTCACATGAGAAAAATTAATTGGTGTAATACCTCAACAACCACCTTTGGTTTAAATATTCATGGGATTAAATCATGGCACATAGATGTCTTTGTGGTGCACACATGTCCATGAATAAATTAGTCAAAATGATCATTAAATTAGACAAAATAGGTGGAAAAGAAGGTTGATAAATTAGATGAGGTGGAAGGTCAACCATCATTTTTAATTTAGCTTAAAGTGAAGGTACAATGTGATGTCTAATTGCACGAGATGGAATTTACAACACTACATTTTGCTCCCTCTTTAGCGAGCATATAAAAAAGAAGATGAAAGATAAAGTTGAAAGAGTTAAGAAAATTATACCAAAATATGAAAGGAAAGCATAGTCTTCTACCCATGAGGAATTGTCCTCAAGGAAGAAACATGAATTGATCCTTTGTGGGGTAGTGTTGAGTTTTATCATCACAATGTGCTAGCTACATACAAACATGTTAGATGAAAAGAAAAAAAATGGATATAATAATTATGAATGATTAGACACAAATTACAAGATAATGACCATCAAGATAGAAGATCTATGAGATTGCGTTGTTATAGGTATCAAGTTGTGTTATGATAGATAGCCATGTGATTAGTCAACATGTGATTGCTATGAATTATGTTGTACGACAAACACATAAAAGATACCAAAAAAAAGAAGATAAAATGCAATGGTTTGGCCCCCATGCAAGGAATTACTTGAGATAAAATATCTAAAATAAAATATTTGAGATAAATATGATATTGAGATAAACATGATATGAATGTAAATATGATAGCCCCCCCTTAGAATGGGATGCATTACATGGAGAGGAATGCAATTCATTCTAAAGAGAAGAGATGTTGTGTTATGTCAGCATAGCGAGATGTTTCCATGGAATGCTTCCTTGCAACAAATAGCACATGATATCCATAACTTAAACAAAAACACACAAAGAGACAAGGGCTCTGATTATTTGACGTGAACAGAAATCATGACAGGAAAATTAGACTATATATAATTCCATATCAATTACTCACCATGGTCTCGAAGTTTTTGAATTTGAACAAAGGAACATGAAGACAAAGATAAAATAAAAATTTAGGTCAATATGGAAGAAGGCCTAAATTTGCCTAATGCTTTACATTGTCCTTGAATGCCAAAATTGAAGATATAACAAAAACAAGAAGTATGAAAAAAATTGAGTCTTAAAGTGCGTGATAGATATTATCCCCTATATCCAAGTAATTATGAAGTTGTTCAAATTTGGCAATGATTTTAATGTTGTATTAGATTTGAAGTTGAATTTGGCATATATTGATTCACCCCACCCTCTTGATCTATATTCTTAACAATTGGTATCAAAGCTAAGTTCCTTGAAAGAAGCGTAATATCTTTAGTTAGATCTAAGATGACACAAAAAATTTCTTAGGAAGGTCTTTCTTCAAACAAGACACCTCAATTTGATGGAAAAAATTATGCATTTTGGAGTCTAACCTGATGGAAGCCTACTTGATGGCTTTAGGGTTTTATTTTTGGTAGGCAGTTTAGGATGGCTATGAGATTTCAAAAATCCTCCAAGAGATTAGGTTAGAAAGAAAGATTGTGAGAACAATGTGAGGGAAATAAATACTATTTTATGTGGTTTTCTAACTCTAAGTTTATGAACATAATGCATTGCAAGACAACTAAGGAAGTTTATTATAAGTTACATAATATCTATGAAGGATATGAAAAAGTTAAGAAGGTAAACCATCATATCTACTGAGGTCAATATGAGAGTCTTAAGATGAAGGATGAAGAAAACATAATTTCTTTCCTACTCTAGGTTGATGGAATTCTCAACACCATTAGAGAACTTAGTGAAGAAATGGAAGAATCTATGATTATGAAAAAGGTACATATATCCCTTCCCCCAAAGTTTGATTCAAAATTTTTGATAGCTGAAGAAGCTAAAGGCTTGAATATATTGACTATGGAAGAATTGCATGGAATTATAGTTTAACCACATGTGAGATGAGGATTATAAATGATAAATCTTCAAGGAAAGAGACAATGTTTAAGACATCTAAGAAGATTGAAGAGTATGATTCTAGTAATGATTTAGATTCAGAAGAAGATAAATTTGTAAGAAAGTTACATAGAGATTACATGAAGTACATAGGTAATTTATTCTTAAAATGTTTCAATTTTGGTGGAGTAGATCATTTTATGGCTAAGTGCCCATACAAATCAAGTAATGATGAAGAAAAGGAATGTGAGAAAAAGTATAAGAAGTCAAAACCTAAGAATAATAATTTTTAGAATAATAAGAAAAGTTTCTACTTTAATGAGGATAATTAATCACTCAACAAGGATGACCAATGTCCCACTATAAGTGAATTTGATAAGAAAAGAGCCCTATTCATGGCATAGAAGACTCCAAAAGATAATGCAAAAAATATGAACTCTCAAAGTGAATATGATAAGGTAGATTTGGTGGAAGAGTTATATTCTACTAATAAGGAAATCAAAAGACTTAAGAAGAATATTCTGAAGGATATGAAAGACAAAGTTAAACTATCATATAATCTTGAAAAAAATGAGAAAATGGCCATAAATATAAAACTCAAATAGAATAAGTAAAAATGATAGAATATGTCATGAGAAAGAGGCTAAAAGCTAGGGACAAGAATTGTTAAAATCTTTAAGCAAAAGTGGTATCTTTGATAAAGGAATTTGAGAAAGTAAAGAGTTAGCTAAACTTGAAGCTTTGAAAGCATTGCGATCCTAAATGAGATCATAAAAATCTGGAATTCACTAAAGATCAAGACCAAGAATGGGTTTCATGAAAGTTAAAATAGTAAGGTGACTAAGCACTTAATGAAGACAATTGCAAAGAATTTAGATAGCAAAGGCTCCAAAAGTTTAAGACCTGAGCAGAATAAGGTGACTATGGATAGAAAAGGAAAGATCATGGTTTCATCTAAAAATATAGATAAAAGAGAAGATCTAAAAGGAAACATTTAAGAGTAAAAGTATACATTTCTAGGTTCAATTATTCTATTTTTGGCTATTAATTTAATTGCAATTAGTTTAGTCATAAGTTGATAGAATGTAGAAAGTTTGCAACAAGGAGAAATAACTTTATGAGAATATTTACATTTGCACCTCCATTTGATTTCAATGTTGGTTTTTTGTAAGTGTAACAATTTTAGACACAAAGCGAGACATTATGGAATTATTTTTGTAAATCCTCCTAAGATGCATATAAAAGAGAACCATTAAAAAATTTATAAGGATGAAATTGAGAAATTTTAGAAAAGGAAACAAAATGAATTGAGATCCAAAATTTTAATGGTTGTATATAACTCACTTCATAAACATAAGGTGAAAAAATTGTAGATCACAGATAGCGAATGTTCCAGTCACATGACTAGAGATAAAAGTAAGTTCATACCTCACTTCATGCACATAAGGAGAAAAAATTCTAGATCATAGATAGTGAATGTTCCAGTCACATGACTAGAGATAAAAGTAAGTTCACGAGATTCAAAATTTTTGATGATCGAGAAAATAATTTGTTGTAATAATTTGTTTGTAAAGATATATGGAGAAGGTACATTGAGTCTCAAAGATGGAAAGAATAAGACATATAATGTCTTATATGTGGAAGGTTTGAAACATAATAACTGAGCATAAGTTAGATGTGTGAGAAATGTTACATTCTTTAGTTCAATACCACTGGATGTGAGATTAGAATAAATAAGTATTGGTGAGTTGATTGCAAAAAGAAGCGTGATAGAGAGTGATGTGTATAATCTTGAAGTGAAGTCAATGGAAAGACCTACTTTACAATATATAAAGAATAAAATTGGCTATGATATAGAAGGCTGGATAAAATCAGTTTTGACCATCTTATGAAGATTAACACAAGGGGATTAATAATAGACATGCCTAAAATCATAAATCCTTCGTTAGTGCCTACAAACCATGTCATGAAGGAAAGTAGACAAGAGTCAAGTTTCCAACAAAGGAGTATTTGACCACAAGAACATTAGATCTTTGTTCATACAAATCTATGCAGACCAATAAGAACAAAGGGACTACAAGGTGACAAATATTTTATGATTCTTATAGATGATTTAACTAGGATGTCTTGGATTACTTTCTTGAAATAAAAGTTAAAAGCCTTGGAGAAGTTTAAAATATTCAAAGTTTTGCTAGAGAATGAGATAGGTAGGACTATATATGTTTGAGATTTAATAGAGGGGTACAGTTTACTTCTAACATCTGAGTTTGAAGGTCATTGTGGGAAGAGTAGAATGTAGAGAAATTAGTTTTCTGCAAGGAATCCTCAAAAAAATGGAGTAGATGAAAGAAAGAATAGAACAATTCAAGAGATGGAAAGAACAATGTTGACCTAAGAAAATCTACCTAACTTATATTTGAAATAATTTCTTCATACTACAATCCATATATTGAATAAAGAACATATTAGAAAAAACAACATGAAAACACCATATGAATTGTGGAAAGGAAGACCAACATCAGTAAAAAATTTCAAGATATTTGGAAGTAAGTACTATACTAGACATGATGAAGATAACTTGAGTAATTTTGACTCAAGATTTTATGAAGGTATATTTCTTGGTTGTTCTGCAAGAATAAAAGTATATAAATATTATAACAAAAAATTTCAAAGGATTATTGAAAGTTCTAATGTGAGTATTGGTGAAATAATGCATTGTAATGAAGCCTTAGATGAAGGCGAGATAGTGCATTCTAATGGAGCCTCAAATGAAGATGAAAATTATGGTTCTTTTTGTAACAATCAAGAGTCCACTAAAAGTGAGTATGTGAAAATAGTTACAAAGACTACAGACAAGTATGTTTAGAAAAATCATTTTGAGGATTAGGATCCTAGAGACAAAACAATAGAGTTCAAACTAGGAGGAGGTTAGAGAAATAAAATAAATAGGTATGCTTTTCTCTATTATCAAAATATTAAACCAAACACTTTTACAAAAGCAAGAAAAGGTGAGAATTGGTTAGAAGCAATGCAAGAAGAGCTAAATTATATAAAGATGAATGAGATTTGGGAACTTGTTCTAAGACCTAACAATAGGAATGTCATTGCCACTAAGTGGGTCTTCATAAATAAATTGAATGAAGATGGAAAAGTGATTAGAAACAAGGACAAACTTCTATGAAAAATTTATGCTGAAGTGGAAGGAGTTGATGTTGAAGATACATTTGCTCACATAGCAAGATTAGACACAATCAAAATGTTTCTAGAATTACTAGCATTGAAGAAATTCAAGTTGTGTTAGATAGATTTCAAGTCAACATTTTTGAATGGGGAGTAGTAGAAGAGGTATACATTGAGAAACCATAAGGATTTTAAGTGCCAAAGAATATAAACTTCATATGTAGATTGAAGAAATCTCTTTATGGAATTAAGAAAGCCTCCAATGGATGTTGTTAAAGGCTATATAAGTAATTGCAACAACAAGACTTCAAGATAGGTAGTGTAGATAGTATCATCTACATCAAAATTAATGTTGATAATTAGTTAATTGTTTTTTATAAAGATAAACAGGTTTTACATGGACCCAAAACTAAGAGTTTTACAGAAATTGGCCATCAGCCAACCAAATAGAAACCAATAGCAAAACAGGGGAACACCCTAGACCAAGCTCAAATGAAAAAAGAAACAATAGGCAACAAAACAAAGCATAGACAAACACTCAATTAAGCGAGTGCACCAGCTCCTTATTCTTTTGGATCTAGTAACCTTGCTGATTTCCTCCAAGTCCTCCATAATGAACCTGGAGGTACCCTTATTTCTGCTCCTACTTCTGGTCCAGGAACTAGGCCCCATAGTTTTATTGCCACCCACAACAGAATCTTCACCGCCTAGTTCTTTCTTTCTGTTACTGTCACCAGGATAATCACTATCAATAGGATTAGATTTGTACTTCGTCACCATGACATTGATCTTTTCCAGCTCCTCCATACTATTTCTCATGGCCTCCTTGCTTATGTCTACCATATTCTTAAGGTTATTATTGATCTCCTTCATAGATTGCTCAACCTTCTCAATTCTTTGCTCATAATTACATTTCATAACCTCCACATCATGGGAAAACTTCTAGGTCATTATCATGAGCTTCTCCATTTTGTTAGGCTCAGGTAAATTAGCGAAGATATCAATTATCTCCTTAATACCCTCCTTGAGCGTATCAATCTCCTTCCCCAACCACTTCCAATAGTTCTCTTGGCTTCTAGTCGCTTTCATCACCAAATTCATCAGAGTACTTTCCTTCTATAAGCCACTATCCACATCTTTAGGTAGAGTCCCCTACTTCTCCTTGAGGGCATGAAGAGGAATGTCCAATTTGATTTCTTGGTCCACGGTCCTGGGACAATAGTCTTTAGCAACCAACTTCTTCTTTTTGGAATAGGGCTCAGTTTGAGAAACCATCTTGTTGGTTGATTTATATTTACTTGTAGCCCATCTAGGGGGTTCTTGTTGCTATGGGATCTAGGAGTGACCAACATCTCACCCTCTTCAACCGGCTTGTAATTAGGGTCAACAAGAGGTTTGGTGCTCCCACTATCCTCCATCTCCATATCCATATCAGAGACATCTTGAGCATCAATATTAGGGATTTGGCCTTTCTTAGAGAGAGAGGGAACAACTTCATGGGCTTTGGTGTACTCCATAATAAGCACAATAAACCCTTCATGGAGGACCAGATTATTTGGATTATCAACATGTTTTTCTAGACTATTCTGCAAAGAAGAAACCATATAGAATGAAATTGAAGTTACTTTTCCATGCCTAAATTTATTTAAGATGGTAAAATGATAAAAAAAAGATACTGGCATATCTACCATCAAGCGTAATGTACCTCATATAATGAATTCGGCCATATCTGCCTAGGGAGCCATTAGGTCCTTTATGTTGTAGCCACCATCTGTCAGATCATTAGTTGATTATTATTATCTATATTGATGATATTATTTTTGGAGGTAGTGATAACAATATGTGCACAAAGTTTAGGGATGAAATGCAAAAATAATTTGAGATGTCAATGATTGGTGAGTTATCCTGTTTCCTTGGTTTACAAATTTCTTAGTCAGATAAAAGCATATTCATATCACAAACCAATTATGTGAAAGAAATGTTGAACAACTTTAAGATCAAAGATTGAAAACCTATTAGAACTCTTATGGTTACTAAAAATAAATTAATTATAGATTAGGCATCCTCTTAAGAAAATCAAACTTTGTATATATCAATGATTGCAAGTTTGTTATATGTGACTACATATAGACTAGATATAATGCAAGCAATAAGTACGGTGCGAAAGTTGCAAGAAACACCTAAGGAAAATCATGTATTGGTAGTCAAAACAATATTCAAAATTTTGAAGGCTACATTGGATAAATTTTCTCTATAGTATCCTAATGGCAAGAATTTCAATTTGAAAGCATATATAGATGTAGATTGGGATGGAAGTACTAATAATTAGAAGAAAACAAGTGGTAGAGAATTATTTTTTAGTTCATATAAAAGATAGAGAGAAATTCCTTCATACCCTAGCTAGGTAGTGGTTTTCCTAGTACTTTCCCATAATTGAATAATTTTTAGACCTCACAATTCACTTGTATCACCTAACTATTTAATCTAGTAAAGGAGTGTTGGCTCGTAGACATGTTTTGTTTTTGTAAGTTTCTTTTGTGTATTGTAAGTTTTGTAAGGTGTGCTTTGGGTGTGAATTGGAGGTTGATTATTACCTCATTCTATCATTGTGTAGTCTTGTGATATAACACACTCATTGGTTTGTACCCAATTATCTTTTAGGTATTGGCTCATGGTTGAATTATCTCGTGAGTGTTAGTCTTTTGTTGTTATGACCTTGCATATGCAACATTGAGGTTCTATTTGTATTGTCCTCTATGCTGTAATGATTGTTGTGACACTTTTATGCACATTGTAGTGCAAATATGAAAATTCATTGTCATATCTTTGGCCTTACCTTTAGTTGTTTAAATTTTTTTTTGCTCCATCATGTTTTGCCTTGGTCCTTTGGATAGGGCATTATGAGCCCAACTCCTGATTAAAAGAAAAAGAACCCAAAAAATTAAAGTTCAAGCTTGATGAAGAGTAAGAGATCATGAAGCACACTTTCATGTTGAGGCTTGATTGTTGATGGGAGACTTGGAGGTGGGCCGAGGGGGTTTTTAATGCCTTTTTGGGTGCAATATTCTATAGTACCCATTTTTGTCACCAAAGGCTACAAAAGCACATTTTTGTCAATAATATGTATAGAATATATATTTTTGACATTTTTATTATCAATGACCCTCCCTTTGCATGCATTAATGTTCATTGACCTTTTTGAGCTACCTAGATCATATCTATAGCTACTTTTAGGGCAATTTGATTATGTTTTATAGAACATTTTCATGGGAGGACCTATGCCATGTTTCATTTACTATTACAAAGCTCTATTTTGTAACATCCCATCTCTTTGAAATGAATTTTTTTGAGAAAATTTAATCTATTAGAAAGAAATAAATGGATTTATTTGACTCACCCTAAATGATCAACTTCCATTGACATAGTTGCACTTTAGGGATAGGTTCGTAGTTAGGATTTCTTCTTAGCTTCCCACATTTCTTCTTGTTTAGGCATCTCATTCAAAATAAAAGATTTTTTTTTTCCCATTATAACAATTCTTCTTTTTTTTCCTTCCAAAGTGATGTGATAGTTGTATCTCTACAATTTTAATGAGCCCTATGGATCCATATTAATAAAAGTTATGATATTTTTACCTCTTCTCATATCTTCTAGGCTATGAAAATCTTTTTTCTTCATGGTTACATGATTATCTCTATATTTTTGTACATATATGGTATGTAATTTTTTTTTATAGAAGCCATTTGTAGATACTTCTTCCCATTTAGTACTTGTCCAAAACCTTACCCTCATATTTGCCTTAAAAATATTGAAATAGAGAATTGTGTGAGTTCCTTTAGTAGATTTATTGATAATTTGTATTGTAGTGAGTTGGAAAAAATCCTTTTAATCTAGATGCATCACAATCCTTTCCCTTTCATGCATTTTTTATCCCCTTTTATTTCCAGTTAGTAGAGTAGGATTAGTTATAGGATTATTTAGTGTTTGGTTGGACCAACACCTTGAATCTAGATTAGACATAGAGAAAACTCTTAATTCAAAGGTTTGTTTACATATAGAAAGAGTCCAATGGCTTAAATCCATTCTCATGTTTCATTGAGTTGTTGGATTTGGAATCAAACAAAAGGGTGTAGTTTAGATTGACAATAGTATCTTGTTGAACCTAGATGAGGTCCCTCATCTTAAATTTCATCCCTTGCGTAGTTTTCTTTTAAATATCAATAATCTCACTTCTAAAATCTTACAATTCATCAATTATCTAATAAATTATTTTTATCAAAAAGATTCACATTAGAAATAGTGGCTATATGCCTTAATTTAGTGCACCATGAATGAATTATGTATTAAGCTAAAAATGCTTTGTAATTTTTTTATATAGTAACTATTTTTAAGGATGGATAAGAATATATTTCAGGGATATATGAATTTGATCTTAAAAATGAAAAAAATAGTAAAAATATTTTTTTTTTAAATTATGTTGTGTTTTTTTTCAAATGACCTATTTTATATTTCACCATGTCCTAAAAAAAATCATAAAAAACAATATAATATTTATAAATAAAATATTCTTATTTTATATTTTGTTCATTTATATAAAATAATTTTTTTATTTATGTTTTATTTTAAAATTTATTTTATTATTAATCAATCATTATTATAATTTCTATTCTAATAAAATCATTTTAAAGAGTAAAATGAGTGGTAATAATGCCAAGTACCATGCCACTCTTTGTCATCTATTATGATAGTAGAGATTGATAAAGTATACAGTCAAGAAAAGTTATTTTGAACGACTACTAAACATTGTTAACTAGAGCCAATAATTGTTTCCATGCTTGAAATCATCAATTTAATATGCTAATTAGGGAATAAGGATGATCACAGATCCTTAACTAAACTAGCATGATTTAAAACAAAAAGAAATAGAATAAATGCTAGAATTGAAAGAATTAAACAAATTCAAACTCCCTATTCTAGATTTGTGCTTCCATTGTTCTTTTCCAAATTCTTGTGTAGGTAGCTCTCAGGTATTGTACTAAAATTCCTACATAAAATGGCAATTTTTTTGAAGAGTGTGATCTAGCTTGAATTGAGAAAATGAAGTTGTTTATATAGATTTTCAGAGATTGCACCTGTCTGATCATGTGCATGCATACCAGAGACCGCCCAACACTAGAGGCCCAGTAAGTTTTCTGAAAACTTTGCTCATTTTTGCTTGTTTTTCCAAATTTTTCCACGATGATGTTAGAGCCAATTTTTTTTAATTAATGCATAATTGCCTTTTGATCTGTTCACAATTGATTATATTTGTGTGCAATTGATTTTAATAATTCACAATTTATTTAATGATGTGCAATTGAGTTTATTAATGCACAATTGAGTTTAGTAATGTGCAATTGATATTATTAATTCACATTTTCCTTAAGTAGTGTGCAAGTGAATTTAATGATGCGTAAATGACTCCATGATACTATTTTGGCCATTAGTATTAAGTCGAAAAAAATCTGAATTGCAGTGAACTCCATGAATACTATTTTGGCTCTTACAGACCCCAATACTAAAAAGGGTAATTGGAAAATACTTTACATCATTCAATAAGTTAAAGCACTCCTATTATAGTTTGATGACTTCTCATTCACCCACTGCTATAGAGAAGCCAACTCACTTGCAGATTTTTTTCACAAACCAAGGATGTTTATTGGAACAAGGAGAAAGAATTTACACTCAAGCAGATCTACATACTCTCTGAGATTTGCAAGCTCTGATAAAAATGGAGGAGACCATCTAATACAACACCACACTATGATAATTTTCTAAATTGCCAGATACAGCTAATTGTTTTGCAGCATGGACCTTGTCGAGGGTTCCTCAACATGAATGATAGTTGTCTTTCCAAAATCCTAACATTAATATTGCACATGATTACTTGTATCTCTGTATAAGTTTCGCTTCAATTTTCCTTTTTTGGTGGCTATAGATGGGATTTTTTTATCATGTCCACATGAATTTAGCTGTGATTGGGAATACTTACTAAAGGTTCTTTTCCAAAAATGAATAATACATTGGTAGCCTACAATTCCAAGATATCATTTGATAATGGATACACTCATGGCTCAAGATTTGAAATCTTCATTTTTTCCTTATTTATTTTGACTTCAAATAAATTTTTCTCATCACTGAAGAATTTGAATTCGCTTGTGTCTTCCCCATCAATGGTGTTCAGAATTCTGATGCATGACAGGTTTTATGAGATCTATCCTAATGGTGTGAAGCGGCTAAACTTAAGGGAGATTCTTGGTATCCCTTTCTCGAGAGTGGAGAGAGCTTTCACTGCACTGCTGAGTGAGAAGTGGTTATAGAATAACCAATTTTCTCTACTGTCGTGGGTTGTGTCCAGACTAGCCTGCATAGTCATGGACCTTACTTGGTCCAATGAATTTACAAAATTCATAGTTGGCTCTTTTGTTCAACCTGCCTATTTCACCTGGGAGGAGCTGGATCAACAAATTACTACATACAATCAGCTTGATGGTGACCAATTGGTTGGTGGGTTTCTTGACAGGGTTGAAATCTTGCATGACTCAATAGACAACAGTATTTCTTTCCATTATTAATGGACTAAGCTACTCCTCCTCTGCACCATTTCAGAATTGGCTCAAGGAAAATGCTACAATTCTAGGCCAGTTTCTTATTTCAAATGATATCTCCAAATTTTGGAGGTTACGGGTTCTATACAAACATGCTGATATTGACCCACATGGCTATATGGGGTCATTTCCTATGCCTATGGAGACTGAAACCTCCATGGATTCCACCAATGGAAAATAGGGTTAACAAATTTTGATGAAACATGAATCAATTTTGTTCTCTAAGTAAAAACTTGTTTCAGCCTATATAACAGTTTCTATAGATATGGTCTAAGATTCTGCATTTTGGCTCGAATAGGGTTATGGTTCTCGAATAGGGTGTTGGTTTAAAGATTGCACTTTACCAGGTTAGACTTCATGGTGAGCATGTTTTGTACCTAGTATCTCTTGACTCGTTGGTAGTGCTCCCTTCTCCCAATGGCAGATCCAACCTCGACACAAGGTTTCAACTTCATAATTGTTCAAGTATTTTTTGGGGGTCGATGCCACATAAGATTATCTCTCTTGCATTTTTTGGCTAAATGCACAGGTTCACAATGCCTAGTACTACATATTCTATTCAATGTCACCTTTCCTCGGGAATCTATTATCTGAGTCACCTCTCGATCTTGTCATTTTAGTAATTGGACCCATGGTCCCCTTTTTGTACAACATCATCTATTTGATCTTGGGTCAGTTGTAGCCTTCTAGGCCTTCCAATAATTATGTGATTGGTATTTTTTTATTCAACATTTTCTATCTTATTCAAGAAAGCTCAGGATGATCTTGATATTTAGACTGTATTAGGATATTTCAGGCTATTAGTTTAGGGTATTTATTTTATAGTCTCGAGCTATAACTGGAGGTTTTCTTACTAGTTCTTTCCTCCCAGTATGCTCTCTGAACCACTTTTTTGTAATCCTTCTTATTATTATATTTATATATTATGTTGGCTTGCCACCTTTTCCTTAAAAAAAATAAAATAAATTTCTCTCACACATTTTAATAAACAATTTTCTCATAGATCACAAAATTGTCTCTACTTATCGACATGTTTATAAAAGCCATATTAAAAATTTGTCATCTTTATTTTTATTGACAAAGGATGTGCAATTGTATCTTTTGAGTTTGGATATCATGGTTTGACTCTTCTCTTTGGGATCTCTTGGTTGAGTTCTTTAATTGTGTTTGGGTCATAAAAGATATTTAGTTAGGAGATGGTTATCAAAATGCTTGGAAAGCTTGGTTATATAGTTTAGTGGGACCTTTGACAATGATGTGGATTCACCATTTGATGATAGATGGTTCTCTTCATGGGATTGGAGATAGTGACATCTTGATACCTTGGAGGACTCTTGAGCCTTCAAGGTGAGGTGTTTCTGGTTCTCTTTGCTTTTGAATATTATTCATTTTCTTGGAGCTTCATGACTTTTCAGGGTTTCATTTAAAGTTAACATGAATTGAATGATATATGCTCATGGAGACTAGAGAGACTTGGGTAAGGCCCTATGATATCTCATATATTTTTGGGATAATGTGATGGTGGCTCTTTGATGAGGATTTCAATAGAAAGACTAAGGAAAAGGTGCACTTGGTTATGTATGTGAATCCATGATTGACTTGAAGAGAAGATTATCATTTAGTATAAAGCTTTATTGATTGGTATTGTGAGCACATGACAATATTGTTTCCCACACTCTTGGTCTACTTGGAAGATGAATGGTCTAACACCTAATTATCATATGCATTTTTTTATTTGTATCTTGTTTACTCATATGAGTAAGTCTTGAATATAGAATTTCTAAGAACTTGTTCAAATGAAGATACATGCTTTTATGATTTTTTTTGTTCTCCTTATTGTTTTTATTGAGCTATGGATATAGTTTTAAGGAATTATTTAGAGAATTACAAGAAATGGTTTGTGGATTTTGGCATATTCATTTTTTTGTGGGAATGATTGGTTTGTTTGATCTACCTTTAGTATGCGAGTTTTATATCTATTTCTACCATGTTTCATTTGATTTGAATATTAGATGTTAATATCCTTTTCAATTTAGGAATGGTGAAGGAGATCATCCATTACATAGATTGGTGCATGTTAGTGTGGAAAAAGGATTTAATTTTATTTGTAAGTTCTCTCTTTGGTCTTGTTCTTCTTCATGGATGTTTGTTGTTGGCAATTGACACTCATCTGGTGGTTTCTGATGGTTTCCAATGGCTTATTATTAGTTTAGTGTTGTCATTGATGGAAACTCTTCATAGAGATCCAATCCAACCGTTGTAATTCTCCTTATCCAGGATTGGGTGTTAAATAGTAGCTGATTAACTGGTATTTCAGGAAGAACAAAGCATTTTTGGGTTCGGAAGCTTTCCGATGATTGTGGTGCATTGAAGTGTGTTTGGGATGATTGAGCCAACTTAGACACATCATTCTATTATTATTTTGGTGATCCATACTTATCTTTTTGGATCCGGTCAAGCCAACATGGTAAATGATCTATTTTGTGGTTGTCGGTATATAAGTTTGATGTAGGTGATCTTTATAAAAGATGGTTCGATTCTATGCAAGCAAGAGGTGATCACGAATATATTTTGGCACAGCTTCACATGCACATTCTGGTTCTGGTAACTGACTAAGACAGAGAAGAGGGTAGAATAGAGCAAAACAAAGAAGGTGGTCTAGTCCGTGTATTTAGCACTTAAACGAAACTCATCCAAGCATTGTAAATTATATTTTAGAGTTCGTACATTATAATTAATCACTGTTATTATCTTCTAAGTCAGTGAGACTTCCCTAAGGGTTGTAGCCTTCTGGGTTATTGTAATTGAGTAGTGAGCTTGAATACTTGTGCATTCCTATTTTGTAATTTTTTTTGCTACTAGCCATAGTGGAATAATATTGTGGGTTCAAATCCCACTATGGTTTTTCCCATTTTGGTTTCCATGTAAAAATATCGATGTCATGATCTTGTGGTTGTTTGTTTTATGTTTCTACATTTCAGTTTCAAGTATTGTTTTCCACTAGTTTAAAGTTAATTTTGAAAGTCTAATAACCGATAGATCATTGATTCACTCAACTCTCCCAGTGATCCCTGACTCCAACAATTGGTATAAAATATTCCTCTAAGGAAGCTTAAATTCTTGAGGAAGGTCCAGGAGATTGATTCAATAGATTTTGGTTTTAAGAGACAACTCAATGTGGCACTTGAGGATCTCGATGCAACTAGAAATGAGATTTGTACCTTGAAGAAGAATCTGAATGTTGTTGATGATTTCATTAATGACCTGAAGGATAAAGTGAACATCTCTAGAGAGAAGAGGAAGGAATTGATGGGAAAGCTAAAGGAGAAAAATTATCAGATCATGGAATACCAGGATAAAGCTGATGAAGTTAGCAAGCTTGAAAGAGAGAATGTTGCTTTGAAAAATGAGATGCAATTCTTTGTGATGAGGCTAACTAAGGAGATTGAGGATAGGAAAAAAAATAAAGAGAATCTAGCATAATCATTGAAGGAAAGAGCTGATGAATTCTTTAGGCTTACCTATGAGAATGATCAGTTGAAGCTTGAGTTAACACAGTCAAGGAATAATGGTCAATAACTTGAAAGACATATTTATACCTTAAGGGATGAACTTGCTACTACTAATGAATACAAAGACAAATTCAAAGATAGCTCAATAAGGCTTGATGAGATGCTGAAGAGTTAGAGGCATGGAAAGGACATGCAAGGACTAGGTTTTGAGAAAGGTGAATCCTCTTAATCTTGACAAGGCAATGCAAAACTTGATCAAAAGAAGAGCAAGAATCCTCTAGTAAGACAACCTAATGCTCATAAGTTCAATGGTAGATGTTTACTTGCAATAAGTTTGGTCATATGGTGAATCAATGCAGAAGTAGGATGAATAATGGAAAATAACATGAATAATGCTCCTACCTTTACTGGTCAGTGTTTCACATGCAATAATTTTGGACAAAAGTCAAATATGTGTAGAGCAGTAATGAATAATTTTCAAAACAAAAGATGCTATGCTTGTGGGATGTTTGGACATATCTCTAATTAGTGCAGGACAAGACCAAATGAGATGAACTTCACACCTATGTAGAATAATGTTGTTTGTCCTACATGCAACAGAACTGGTCATATTGCAAAGTATTGTAGAAGCAAGAACAGTGCTCTGGTAGATAAGAAAAAATCAGATGAGAAGGGAATAGAAAAATTAGAAGAGATCAAGGAAAATAATGAGAAGATGTGGGTTAGAAAAGATGAATCTAAAGAAGAAAGTGGGTTTGCACCCGAATTCGATGCAGGATCTTCATTCGGCAACTAGGGCTTTATGCCTTAGGGGGAGCTTTTCATGCATATTCTAAGAACCCCCTCTTTGATTCTAAAAGGTTGCAGAAGGCTTAAAATAGATGTGTAGATGTTATCTGAAAGTTTTT
This sequence comes from Cryptomeria japonica, assembly GCF_030272615.1. Taxonomy (NCBI): domain Eukaryota; kingdom Viridiplantae; phylum Streptophyta; class Pinopsida; order Cupressales; family Cupressaceae; genus Cryptomeria; species Cryptomeria japonica. The sequence goes on from NC_081414.1 coordinate 683,154,142, forward strand.
TAGAAGATTTGATGCTCCAGTACGCGACTCTGTCAAAATCATGATAACTGCTTGTTGCATTTATTACAGTGGAAAATTAAGTTTTTGAAGGATAAAAGTGCATTTGAAAGTTTCATTTGTCACAATGCGATCAAGTGAATAGATCAGAGAGATAAAAGTGATTTGGTGATTTCAACAGAAATCTCAGTGACTCCAAAGTGAATGTTAGTGCCTGGTTGCAAAGCAAGGTATTTATCTATTCAGGATTTCTATTTTTACAAACCCTAGCATTCGAAATGGCTTCAACTTCTGGTGTTGCTACCCCTTTTATGGTCAAGATCAAGGACATGAGCCAACCCATTTTCAATAAACACCCTTTCAAGTCAGTTGAGGATAATCTAAAAGGTGCATTTTCATCGGTACCCTACGATGTTCTTCATAATGAAGATATCAGGGCTTACATTCATTGTGATCTCAAGGAGCTTGGTAATGCAGGTATGGTGGATCTATACAACAAACATTTGGTTGACAGTTTGGGAAATCTCAAACCCTAATAGAAGGTGCTTCAAGATAAGGGTTTATTGCAGTTCGTTCACTTTTTGTTGCTTGATGAAGCAAAGTGGATCAGGTATATTGTTAGTCATGTTCATGATGATTTCATATGGCTTGATAGGCCACACAGGATCACCAAACACGCGATCTGAGCCATGATAGCCCTAGCTGAAAGTGATGATGTGCCCAGCTTGAGGAAAGTATCAAACGACATGGTGATAGCCAACACTAGCTCAAAATTTGATATCTGATCAATGACCATAAATGACATTCTAGAGAATGATATTAAATTTTCATTGATGCTAGCTAGTTACAAGGTTTACCAGTCAAGTAGGTACAACTCTGTCTCTGGTACTTCTATTTACTCTGCATATTAGATGCTGAAGGATGACAAAAGGTATGACCTGTGTTCAACCCTTCTGAATGAGTTATTCAGAAATTTGAAGAAGATCAAACAAGATAAGAAGCATACTTTCAAATATGGGACACTTCTTATTTTCTTGGTTTTATACTTCCTGAATGAGATACCCAGTGTGAAAGGAAAGGTCCAATGGGCCTATGATAGACCGGTGGCCATACAGATCAAAGAAGGATTATAGGGAGTTGGAGATGAAACAATTAAAATATATGTTCTCTAGGGATACTTTAAATCCCTCCAAGTAGCCATGAAAAGCAGGGAAAGGATCCCTAAAGAGATTACTGAAAAATATGAACAAACCATATGCTTTATGGTTGACAAGGATCAATGTCTGATGTAAGATGTGGAACCCAAAATAGTGTGGATCATGCCCATGGGGTATGAAGTTGACTTTGTCACACTTAAGGCATATGCACAAAATCTTTTGAGTCAATCGGTGGATCCCAAGGAAGGGAAATTCAAAAAATTCAAGTAGAAAGACCTTGAACTGCACAATCAATTCACTCCACTTGCCAGAAAAAGGAAAGTTACAAAGATGGCTTAGGAGGTGGCAGTTCAGATGGGTTTCACCAAGGAGGAGGTGAAGAAAGAAAGGGAAAGTAATGCACAAAAGGAGGCCAAAGAGGAAACCAAGAAGCCCAATGTTGATCTGATTCACTCCAAGGTTAAACCAAAAGAAACTAAGCCTACTCCTACTCCGGTGGCACAATCTGCAAAACCTAGCCCATCCGGGAAAGGTGTGTTGAAGCAAAAGGAGAAGTCCAAAAGGACCTATGTTGAATATCTTCGGTGGCTTTAGAAAAAAAGTCTAAGGAGGAAGCAGGAAAGGAAAAGAAGAAAGGTGAATTTGTCAGAGTGGTGAGCAAGTTGCAATCCAGTTGAGAAAAACAAAACCAGAAGGCAAAATTTGATCCTACTCCTACCAGAAGATCCAAAAGAGGTAGACAGGTCAAAAGTCAACTTGAAAAAGACCTTGAATATGGTGACTTACAAGGTAAGTACACAATTGTTCCTCCACTATCAATAGATCAGTTAATAGATGAAATAATAGTTGATGAAAATTTAAAGAATATTGGAGCTTACTATGAGAATTTAGATGAAGTCGATCAAAGAAAGGGAGAAGAAGTAGTTATACTATACTTACACAATTTTAGCAAAACATTAATTGAATTGGAGAAGACCATTCCAAAATATTTGTACAACCTTATAGATGCAAGGAGAATGACTACAGGCAAGACTGACAGTGAGATGAAGGAGAGAGTTAATAAATGTTTGTACCTAGGTCTCTCAAAGTGAAGCAAAGAGACTGATTGAAGAGGCTAATAAGAAGGAATTTTGAAGCAAGAACATGATTAACAGATTGATGATTGGAAATGTAGAAGAGGTGAGGAAAGAAGTAAAGGAGATATGGAGAAAGATAATTCAGAAATACCCTCTCAGTCGGAAGATAAGAAAGGTGTTTCCACAAGTCAGAAGGTTGAAACTTGGTCTAAGGATCATCCGGAAGATCAAGGTAATGCTAGACTTGATGTTGAGGCTAGTGATTCTCCTCCAGTGGTGGATAGCTCTGCAGCCCCTAAGATCCAATAGGTTGATTGTGCACCAAGTGGCAACACTGGTGAAAAATATAAAGGTGATGTTGAAAGGGAGAAGGATGTCAAGGATGCAGAGGCTAAGGTTGTTGAGGTTGATAAAGGTAAAGGTCTAGATAATCCCACAATTGTCACTCCTCTAGTTACAGGGACCCTACCTTAGATTCCTATTAATCTTGGAAAGATGTCTCCTATAGAGAAGCTTATGCTCGCAACTACTATGCAAGCCTAGACCAGTCAAGATTTGGTGAAGTTAGAGTTTGAAGATAAAAAGATGATTTTGATGTCAATTGATTTAGTGCATAAGATGACTCCAAATGTACAGATAGATTTCAATAATTGCTCATCCCGTAAAATATTGCAACTAATTAAAAATGTAAATACCAATTTTGACTCTTTGGAAAAGATGGCTACACAAAGTTTTGGGTAAATTAAAGGATATTATAATTCAAACATTTTAGAAGATGATTGAGGATGATAGAGAGAGACTAAATAAGAGATTGCAGATTATTTCTGACACACTGTAAGAAGGCGATAAATTTTACAAATCTTGCCTAATTTTGCCTAAATTCACTATAGATATAGATAAGCATATAGGTGTTTTCCAAGGAAGCCTACTGGTATTTCTCAGTCATTTGATCCTAATGTAACTTTAACCAAAAGTCTTGAAGGGAAAGTTATAGCTTTAAATGATTAGATCTCAAGTATCGAAGCGATCAAGTAGAAAATTTTGAGAAAAAATGGTAAACTCTGGAACCTAATTCCTCCCCAGTTGAACATCATGTTGAGTAACAAGGAAGATTGTATGAAGGAACTAGCCTAGTCCGTGCTACTATATTTAGTGCATTTATCATAGTTTTGGATAACTTGAAGAGTGGGTGGGATACTCGCCTAGGATTTTTTAAGACTATTTATGCTGACCTCTTCAAGTACTTGTAATTTTTTGGTGAATATCATTGTATATAAGTTTTGGACAACACCCCATCTTTGGCATTGATGTCAAAGCGAGAGAGGAATGGTGAAAAATGTACTATATTTGAGAGTTGAATTCTTTGTCTAAGGGGGAGCCTTAGAAATTATTTTGATTCTTTTGAATCGTCGTACAATGCTCAACACTTAGCCATTTTTCATTAGTGTTACCATCAATGCCAAAGGGGAAGATTGTTGGCAATTGACACTCATCTAGTGGTCTCTGATGGTTTTCGGTGGCTGATTATTGGTTTAGGGTTGTCATTGATGGAAACTCTTCATAGAGATCCGATCCGGTGGTTGTAATTCTCCTTATCCGAAAGTGGGTATTAACTAGTAGTTGATTAACTGATATTTAAGGAAGAACAAAGCAGTTTTTGGTTTGGAAGCTTTTTGATGATTGTGGTGCATTGAAGCATGTTTCAGATGATTGATCAGACTTAGACACATCATTCTATTATTGTTTTCATGATCCACAGTTATCTTTTCGGATCCGGTCAAGCTGACATGTGACTGCATGTTACACCTTCAGGCTGACATTGTAAATGATCTATTTTGTGGTTGTTGGTATATAAGTTTGATGTGAGTGATCTTTTTCAAAGATGGTGTGATTGTATATGAGTGAGAGGTGATTGAGAATCCATTTTGGTGTAGCTTCACATTTGGATTCTAGATCCGGTAGTTGACTGAGACAAAGAATAGGGCAGAATAGAGTAGAACAGATAAGGGTGCTCCAGTAAGTGTATTTAGAACTTAATCAGAACTCATCCAATCATTATAGATGCTATTTCAGAGTTCATACATTTTAATTAATCACTCTAATTATCTTGTAAGTCAATGAGACTTCCCTAAGGGTTGTAGCCTTTTAGGTTACTGTAATTGAGTGGTGAGCTCTAGGTTGTGTTCCTAAATGCCTGTGCCTTCCCATTTTGTAATATTGTTTTTCTATTGGTTATAATGGAATAATATTGTGGGTTCAAATCCCACCATGGTTTTTGCCATTTGGGTTTCCACGTAAAAATACCGATGTTATGATCCTTTGGTTGCTTGTTTTATGTTTCTGCATTTCAGTTTCAAGTATTGTTTGCTGGTGGTTTAAAGTTAATTTTGAAAGTTTGATAATCGATAGATCACTGATTCATCTCCCCTCTTAGTGATCTCTGACTCCAACAACTTATATTCACATGGTTGAGTACGAAGAGCTTGGGAGATCTATGGAGACTGGTGGTGAGAGAGGCATTGTAGCATATTTGGTTGTATGTTTTAAAAATCAGTGAATGTATCCTTGACACTATGTGAAGTATTGTAGATAGAATTTGTATCCTTTGATCTATTTTAGGATTTGACATTAATTATGTAGTGGAATTTTCTAGATACATGTTTGATTATCCTTTATGATATTGCAGTTTGTTAATTAGTGATGTGATGATGAGTTTACATCATTGTATTTGGATCTACAAGTTATGTGGGTTATGGACTGGCTCCCCATTTTCTTGTTGTGGGATTAATTGAATGTGGACTATCTATATATATGAGATTGTTTTAGTGGTGATGTAGACTTTTTTAGTTGGCCTTGTTTGTGGTCATTTGTGCATTGTTATTATGATGGTGGGAAAATGATGAGTGGTGGATCAAGAGGAAAACTAACACTTTCCCTCAGAGAGGGATGAGAGTTTCGCTATTGAATATCCTTCAAGCACTTTTCACCATTACATTAGGGAGATAAAGGGTAATTCACTAGATCGATTCTCCACTCAAAGATGATAGATTGAATTCTAAATGAATTAAGGATGTTATGATGATCCCCTTATTCCCTTTTATTTGATTTGGAGAGGAAATTGATTGAATTATGTAGTGCAAAAGTGACAAAGAATTGATTATAACTTGAGATCTGAATATGGAATGAAGTTGTGCACCTCAATTTGGCAATAAAATGTCGAGATGAAGTCACCTTGCAAATTTGATGAAAATTTGTCAGAACTGTGGTGGGAATATACACAGTCCTCAAAAAAATCTATGAAATGAAAAGAGGTTTTCCATCTCTACCAATGAAGCCAGAATCAAAACATATATCTACACACCTACAACCTTCACACAGAAAAGAGAGGTAAATGTGTTGCGATTGGGGGTTTTCCTTTAGGTCAAACCCCAGTTTCGGAATTAACCAAAAAATGAAAGAAAGTACTTGAAAGTAGATGTAAATGAAAGACTAAATTGTAAATCACCTCAAGCGAGGTTGTAGTAGAAATGTTGATAGAAATGTTTGTGTGGATTTGTATGTTGAAATCAATCTCCTTTTCAATGGTTGAATCCTTGACTTGAATGCAACACCTAGCCTTGAAGGGAGACTTGAGAATGCTCAATGCTAGAAAAGAATGCTTGAATACTTGATCGCTTGAACACATCCAACTTCGACCTATCCAACTTATTGAGCTTCAACTTATGCAAATGAGAGGATGAATGCCCCTTAAATAAATGTTTGAAGGATTTTAATTTTGTCATGGGCCAACATCAAGGAGATTTCCAGTTCACTGCACAACCCACAATGCTTGCACTAGAAAGGTCCTGCCCCAAAATAGGGTACATATAGGAGCAGCACGCCCTTGTCTTGGGAGAAAAAGGGTGCCAGGCCCCTATCAAAGGGGTGACATGGGTGCTACGCCCCTGTCCTACCGTTGTCTCTAGAGAAAAGTGTGGATAGAGTGATGTAGAGGCCAAGGAAGAAGCAGTTTTCACAAGCTGAGCACTCTCTGATCTCTGATCAGGCTAGAGGATTTGAGTTCACATGTGTGAGGAACCTAATGCAGTCACAAATTGATAGCATCACAATTTAATGACACTACATTTAGCCCCCACTTTAGCAGGAGTATAAGTGTATGCTGATACTGCCGGTAAAGTACAAGGAAACAAGATTGAAAGACTTTTACCACATCGAGGCAAGATGCTCAAAGCCCCCAATGGACTTAGGATCTTATTAATTTTATTGACAAAGTAAAAGGGAAGATCAAGAAGGGGAGAACCATGACTACAAGTAGCAAAGTTCTCTTCGCTATGAGTCATGAAAACAAGGATACAAAAGATTACAAAGAAAAGCAAAGTTCACTAAGTAATTTTAAGTATCACAAGAAGGAAAGAATGAGAGGAGTGTATGCCTCCATGGTAAAGTGATTGCATGCACCTTATTAGGAGTGATTTATTTAAGGTAGGATACACCCAAGAAAAAGAGAAGAGAGGGAGCACGTTATCGCAAGGATTTAGCCCTTAATCAAGGTATAAAGCCAAGGGATAATGAACACAAAACGTGAGGTAGTGTCACTTTCCTCAGGGTCAATATGTTGTATGATAACTCATGTATATCATGTATGTATATACATATAATAATCTTCATTCCCCAAGGAAGGACACTACCTTAGAAGAAAGGGAAGATAGGATGTTTTTTGAGTCAACCTAAAAGAGACCTAGAAAAGATCTCAATGCTTTTCATCATCCCCAAGTAGACATTAAGGGAACAAAAGGGATATAGATAGAAGAATGGTCACAAAAGAGAAAGAAAGAGAGAGAGAAATAGCTATAGTGCTAATATTGCTAATCTATCATGACATCTTCCTCCTGATATTTCTAATCACTATTTTGGGAAGGCGAGTGACATGCGAGAGGAGTGATATCGAGCACATCAGATGGAGCTATCACAAGATCCAAACAAGGACTATGCTCATGTTGTAAGTCACTTTGTTCAGTTATAGGAGCCAGGATTAAAGTTTGTGAAAAATCATCCGAGAAATGTTTATCCACATCAATGTATTCATGCTCACTATAAGAAGAATTTGGAGTTGTATTACCATTATGAATAACATTTTCACTCATTTCTACATCAAATTTTAAAGCAAGAGGAGCAAGAACACAAATAGGAGTAAAACCATCACATTTTTTATGCAACTTATGATTTGGAGATGTTGGTTGAACATCTTGCTTAGGAGAAAAGAAAATCATGTCAATTGTTGGAGTCTAAGGAGATTAAGTATTTTGAGGGATAACTTCACGAGATCGAACACGGCCTCTTCATCAACATTCTCTCACACAACAATTCCATCGAGTCTTAGTGGAAGGATGAGAAGGAGGAGGAATACTTGAAGAAGGAGGAATGGCCTTTTCCTTTATAATGGAAGGTCTATGTTGAGGTCTTTTTGGTTGAATAATAGGAGAAGTAGGCATCTTCTTTTGATAAGAGGAAGGAGGTGCAATTGTGCCATAGAAAGGAAGAATATTAGGTGTAGGGAGGAGACCAAGTCCATCATGAAGAAGAGGTATAGGTCTAACCTTAGGAAGAATATTGTGTTTCTCCTTAAGAGAAGGTAAAGTCACATCCATAGGAGTAGGTGGACAATTTTCCTTAGGAGGGAGATTAGCTCTATCTGAGAGAGGAAGAACCTCATCTTGAAGAATAATAGGAATGTCAAGTGTTGGTGATCTAGGTTGACTTAAGGATAACATCATATCATTCTTCCATTTTTTATAGGATTGAAAAAGAGCATTGCTCCTTGATGGAATAGATTGAAATTGTCTAGGCCAAAAGAGATCAATAGGAACACCAGGGATTCTTTCGGATGGATGAAATAAGCGATGGTTCATAGTTATGATTTCTCCATTGTGAGGAAATTTAAGACACTTGTGGATTGGAGAAGAAATAACCTGCATGGACAATAGCCAAGGATAGCCCAACTTCACACAGAATTGCTCAAAGGAAGGTATGATAACAAAGTCAACATCTATGGGTTTAGTGTGAACTTCAATAAGAAGGGTGATAGAACCAATGGTAGGACAAGAGAAGCCATCAAATAATTTCACAACTACATTAGAAGCATCATATAATGGTTTATGCAATCGTAAAGTAAAAAGATACTCTTCTGTTATGACATTAACCATGAAAAAGAGGGATCAATCAGGGCACCACGGCTAGGGATATCCTTAACCTTTGCAACTATGTATAAAGGGCCATTGGGTGCTCTAATGGTCTCACTAGGGTCAAATGTAATACAGGGATCCTTAGGCATATCTTGTGTTTCTACCATAGTAACCAAGTTTGGAGCCATACAAATGAGTGTTTTAGAAGAGAGAGAACTAGGCGCAATCTCAATAACATTAGAGGTATGAGATGGAAAGGAATCAATGAAAATATAAAAAATTTGATTAGGAGGAGCAACTGATTTATTCCCTTTATCATTCATACCTGCCATAGATATAGTATTATTATCAATCAAGTCTTGAACCTTATGTTTCAATGCAAAAATTTTTTTAGTATCATGACCAAGTTGATGATGAAATTGGCAAAAGGAATTGTTATCAAAATGAGGAGATGCAAGTTTGGAAGGATCAACTTGTTTTATAGGAAGAAGTTTGATAACATTTCTTTGAAATAACTGAGACATAATACTATGCAAAGATTCATTCAAAGGAGTAGACTGTCTTTCTATTTGGAAAAATTTAGAAATAGGAGGCACACCTATTGTAGCATTCACATGGTTGTTGTTGATTGGATCATTGAACTTGATGAAGCTTTCCATTGGTTTGAACTTTGCAAATGGTTGTTGAATACTCTCCCCCTTATCACTTAGAGCCATAGGAGTGGATTGTTTCATTTGACTCACAACCAGTTGATAATTGTGGAGTGTTGCGCACAACTACGGAAAGGAAGTAAACTCAGACAAAAGAAGCATTTCCCTGATATCTTTTTGTAAATTAGAAATGAAAATTCTTTGAATATCATTATTGGGCACATTAAAAGAAATTTGAGCACACAAATGCTTATATCTACCAATGAAATGAGCCACTTTTTCTTTAACACCTTGTTTACAATGCATTAAATCAGTCAAAGTGATTTTAGGACCACTGTTGTTTTGAAATTATTGGATGAAAGCATTTGCTAATTGTTGAAAAGAAGTAATAGAATAAGAAGGCAGAGAGAAATACCATTGTAAGAACTTATCTCGTAATGTTCTTGTAAATAATTTTGTAAGCAATCTTTGATCATAAGAAAAATCAGTACACAAGGTTTGAAATGTTTTGACATGTGTAAGAGGATCACCTTTTCCATTGTAGAGTTCCAATTGAGGGATCTAAACATGTTTAGGTGGCACGACTTTAACAATATCAAGAGAAAGTGGGCTCGCAACATCAAAGGTGGGCATGCTAAACTTGGATTGACTCATGGAAGCAATTTGTTATTGTAAGGGAAAAGATACAGTTTGGGAAAGATAGTTAATTCTCATTTCAGTGGAAGAATTGATGTTAGACATAGGTTATTGAGAAGGTGGTGTGATGTTGTTGAAAGAAGGCATGGACTGAGAATAAGGTGGTGGGACACTATGATAAGTAGGCATTGGTGATGGGTAGAAAAAGGGGCACTTAAAGGAGGAATAAAGTTGTTGAAGGAATTAACCTCTCGTGTCACACTAATTTGTTGAGGAATAGTAGGAACACTTATGGAAGACATAGGTAACGATGGAGGATTAAATGAATAAGAGAGATTGCCCCCATGACCTATGGTTGTAGGAATGACATTTTGAGTTGAAGTAGCCATGATGTTGGATGTGAAAGTAGGAATAATAGTCACAGGATTGGTCAAATGAATAGAGGAATTGACTTGTGTTGAAGGTTGTGAGTAACCTAGGGTTTCGGCACAACTCTTGATAGGCATGACATTAGAATCAATAATATGTTCAATGCCATGCAATATATCAATTTCATTCTTATCACTTTGAAGCATGCGCTTAAGACCTTCAATTAATGAAAGAGCTTTGCTATTAGGATATTCTTGGGATATCTATTGTTGAAAGCTATCCAACTGATTGTCCAATGTTGAAAGTTGATCCAAAGAAATCCTAGTTCAAGCCTCTTCTTCATCATGAGATCCATCAATGGGCACATGATTAGGATGGGAAGAATTAGCATGATCCTCATTAAAGAAGTCACCCACATTAGGCTCCATCTCGTCAGTAATTAAACCTTGGGAAGCCTTAATTCTAATTCTTCATCTAATAGGGATAGAATAGGTAGGACTAATAGTGGTAAAACTCATGCACTAAAGGGAAAATTAGAATTTTGAATTGTAGGACAAAGCTTGCAAAAATTGAGAAATGCAAAATGTAAGAAAATAATGATTACAAAATTTGAACTTTGTTGGAGGAAGAGGATGACACAATTTCCAAAAATGAAAAGAAATTGTAAATTTAAAATTAGGGCCAAGGGAATACCACTTAATTTTAAAATCAGAATTTTTAAAACCAGGGCAGACAAAAATTAACCTCTTAATTTTAAATTTTTTCTTGAAAGCTGAAATGTTGAATTTTGAAGGTATTTCCGATTCTAGAGGGTTAAAAAATTGATAAAATCAACCAATCTTTTAGATTTAGGCTAACAAATATAGTCATAACAGTCTCCCAAAATTTTAGGAAAAAAGTCAAGGACCGTGGTGGGAATGCACATGGTCCAACCAACACTTTCCAAAATTTTCAAGGATGGATATTATCAAGATTTTAAAGCTAACTACAAAAATTTGGTGAATTTTACGATCTCTAGATAGGAAAAATGAAGGCACAAAAGTGAAAATAGGACCCTATTAGGGTTTTGCAGAAAAGAGGAATTGAAGTGCAATTTTGAAAAGGGTCAAACCTAATGGATAGGGACACCTTGGAAAATGTTAAGAATTTGAATGTAACTGAAATTGATTTGAAATTCATACAAAGTCCAATTATTTTTAAAAATTAGGGTTTGATGACCTAACCACTTAATTTTGAATTTTGAAACAAAAGGGGGAAATTGAAAATGTAAATTGTGGGATTGAAGACAAATCTAAGAATAACCAGAAAACTGAAAACTAAGTTGAAATCCATTTTTTGCACAAGTTCCATATAATTTTTGAAAATTAGGGTTTTAACAAGTAACCTCTTAATTTTGTGAATTTTAATTGCAAATTGAACAAGACAATGAGGAAATTGAATTTGACAAACACAACAATTTTTCAGATCTAAGACAAACACAAGCAATTTTTAGAAATCATAAGTTCAATTTTAAATTTCAAAACTAGGGTTTTTAATGAATTAACCACTAAGTTTGCAAAAAGTTGAAACCTATAAATGCAAAATATGCAATTTTGTTCAAAGTATAGCATGCAAGACATCAGGTTCACCAAAATGTGATGGTGGGAAAATGATGAGTGATAGATTAAGAGAAAAACTAACCCTTTCCCTCAGAGAGAGATGAGAGTTTCACTATTGATTATCCTTCAAGAACTTTTCACCACTACAATAGGGAGATAAGGGGTAATTAACTAGATCGAATCTCCACACAAAGATGATAGATTGAATTCTAAATAAATTAAGGATGTTATGATGATCCCCTTATTCCCTTTTTATTGATTTGGAAAGGAAAATGATTGAATTATGTAGTGCAAAAGTGACAAAAAATCGATTATAACTTGAGATCTGAATATGGGATGAAGTTGTGCACCTATATTTGACAATAAAATGTTGAGACGAAGTCACCCTACAAATTTGATGAAAAGTTGTCGAGACCATGGTGGGAATGTACATAGTCCTCCGAAAAATTCATGAAACGAAAAGGGTTTTTCCGCCTCTACAAATGAAGCCTGAATCTGAAAGTACCGTTGAGTACCTACAACCTACACACTGAAAAGAGAGGGAAATCTATAGGGATTAGGGGTTTTCCTTTAGGTCAAACCCCAGTTTTGGAATTAACCAAGTAATGAAAGAAATTAGTTGCAAGTAGATGTAAATGAAATATTGAATTGTCAATCACCTCAAGGGAGGTTGTAGTAGCAATGTTGATAGAAATGTTTGTGTGGATTTATATGTTTAAATCAATCTCCTCTTCAATGGTTGAATCCTTGACTTGATTGCAACACCTAGCCTTGAAGGGAGACTTGAGAATGGTCAATGCTGGAAAAGAATGCTTGAATGCTTGAATGCTTGAATGCTTGAATGCTTGATTGCTTGAACACATCCAAATTTGACCTATCCAACTTATTGAACTTCAACTTATGCAAATGAGGGGATGAATGCCCCTTAAATATATGTTTGAAGGACTTGAATTTTCTCATGGGCTGACATCAGGGAGTTTCCCGCTCATTGCACAACCCACAATGATTGCACTAGAAAGGTCCTGTCCCAAAATAGCATAGGGACAGGGGCACCATGCCCCTGTTCTAGGAGGATAGAGGCACCACGCCCCTATCCTACCCCTGTCTCTAGGGCAAAGTGTGGACAGAGTGATGCGGAGGCCAAGGAAGAAGCCGTTTTCACATGTTGAGCACTCTCCAATTTCCGATCAGGCTAGAGGATTTGAGTTTGCATGCATGAGGACCCTAATGAAGTCGTAAACTGCTAGGGTCGCAATTTTATGACACTACAGTTATGTTGCATTGAGAGAGGCGGTTTGATATATGGAAACTTGATTGTAGATTTAGAGTTTATATGTTTGATGGCATGAGATTTTATCTATGTTGATATACCTTGGTTTGAGGTACAGAATTTGTTGCAGTTTCTTTTCCTTGTGGTATGAGTAAGGAAGTTACTCAAACCCTTTTTTTATCATTTGAAAATGATTCTTATGTTCATGTAGAGATTGGCATAGATTTTACTGATAGTTGATATGGTTCACCATGGTATGTTCCTTTTTCTTCTAGATGTGGCATTTTGGAAGATGTAAGGAGTTGTTACTTGATGGTGGTTATCATTTTTTTGTTTCAAGTGTCGTGTTTGATCATGAGAGCATGGTGAAGATTAAAATGGTACATAGATAGCTAAAGATAGTTTTCCCCTTGTTTGTCAATTGTGTGGATGTATTTACAATGTATGTTGTTAAGTGGGAGAATCTTAGGATTAAGGTCCTATCTACCTTGTAAATCCTATGGCATTGTTCCAACATCCTTGAAAATCATCCCAAGGAACTTAGGATGTATTGGGAAAATAATTTATAATATTTAATTCTCACCATTGTTTGTAATACATTCACAATGGGTGATGGATTCCACTAGAAGTGTTAAAAGTCGGTTGTGAACACAATTATTTAAAATTATTTTTCCCCCTTATAGACATCTAGAATAAAATATTGAATTTGACTTGGGAAGTGGACAAATGAGTGACCTTTGGGCTTCACCAAGTGCGAGTTTGGAGGAGGCAACAAGTGCCTCTTGGTACTCTATCATATATTAAATTTAATGTAATGTTTATCTTTTAAGAATGAGAACCCAAGTTGGAGGAAAAGTATTGGAATAAAAATTGGTGACATTTCAAGTTCTATGGAGGAATTCGAAGGGTTGTGGTTGTGAGGAAAGAAGAGGAGTCTTTGTACAAATTTATTGGTGGTTTTGGAGCTCTCACCATTCTATAAATTCAACTTTTTGTCTGTAGAATTAGTGTGAAATAGTTGAATGTAGATTTTCTTTGCAAAAAAAAAGATAGGTGGGAGGAATAAGGATATTTTTCAAATGTATAGAGGTGGTACTATGTTGGAGTAAAATAGGAGAGTGGAAGTGATTGCATTGTAAGCACATTTACTGTTGATAATGCAAGCTTGGCCTCTCTTCTTGGTGGAGTTTTTTTCATGCAAGGATTTCTTCATGTAAATCATGTACATTAAGTCTTGATCTTATGTTGTTGATTTATGCCTTATTTCTGCTATCTTATGTTGATGTGAATCATTTTTTGTTGCTATTATAAGTTCACATAAGATAGGTTTACTAAGCATGATAAACATGCTAAGTTTTGACATCATTAAGAAGAAGGATCAAATCATGGTTTTCCACATTAAGGCAACTTAATTTTTAGATTTGAATATGAGTTTCAAATTTTCATGTTGTATCTATCCAAGCCTTTTATCTCATCCTTTAGTTAGTTTATTGGATAGTGATTGATCTTCACAATCTTTGGTATTGAACCTATTTATATATGAACACTAGGTTCCTCGACTCTTTCATTTTTGGGGTATTTTAACCCTTTTTCATGTAACTAGAGATGAGAATAAGACCAATTTCTAGATAATAATCTTATTACATGTATATTACTTCTACAATATCAGTAATTGTTGTTCAATGATTGCATTTAAAGAATCATCAACATCTTTGAATACCAAATTTTTTGGGACCTTTGCTCGAGATGGATTTTCCTAGACTAGGTTTTCCATTATTTTATTTTGAGGAAGTTATGTATTAAGATAAAAAAATATTAAGTTGTCTAATTTACAATCACCTTTAAAATAAAAAAATAGTTATAGGACCTATTACAATTGTCTATAGTTCTCACTTTCTCATCTAGGTTCTCAAAAGCATGGGAACCCATGAGTTTTTCTAGGTTCCTATATAGGTGTTCACACCCAACCAAAGGAGAAGAAGTGGCAAGGGAGTTTGAGTAGAACATATAAAATAGCAAAGTATGGAGCTTAGAGGTTTCGTTTGTTCTCAAAAGAATCAAAATAATTGACAAAGACTTTCCAAGTTTCATGGGGACCCTCGATTGTCAATATGTAGGATCCAAGAAAGAAAAGTCAACTTCAAAGGAAAGTACAAGGGACAAAGTTTAAGGTGAAAACTAAGTTTTTTGGGGCCTAATAGAAGGTAGTAGCTCAAGTTTGTGAGTGGAGAAAGTCAAGAAATTACTATTAGGAATGATAGTGGTTCTCAAAACTATAGGAACCCCTAATGACATTTATGATTCCAATGGAAACATTGACCCTTTATGTAAAGAGGCTTTGATAAATCTCAAAAAAGTCCAAGGAAAAGGAAAAGAAAGAAGAAAGGTCTTATCCTACTTGATCTAGAATGGGAGATGAAGAACAATTTTAGCCTAAGGCTTGATCAATGATAGGTGACTTGGAGGGGGTCTAGCAGACTTTTCAACTCCTTTTTGGGTACACTAGTCTATAGGACCCTTTTTTGCTACCAAAGGCTAAAGAGACACATTTGTTTGTCGATATGCATAAAATGTCCATTTTTAGCATGTTTCTTTTTAATGGCCTCCTTCTACCTATATTAATTCTCACCAACCTTTTTTATCTACCCAAATCAGATCTTTAGCTTCTTTTAAGACAATTTGATTATGTTTTCTAATGTAATTTCTTAGGAGAACCAATACCATATTTCATTTACTATTTTAGTCCTCCCTTTCTAACATCCCATATCTTCAAAGTGAATTTTCTTGAGCACGTAGAATCTATTAGCAAGCCAAGAATGAATATGCATGTATGTTATGTGGACTATTTGTCGTCCACTGCTGCTCATTGTTGACCGGACCCAATAATCCTCTCACGCATCTTAATAAACACGTTTGTCATGGACCACAAAATTGTCGCTACATATCGGCGTGTCTATAAAAGCAATATAATACTCCCAATAATAGATATTCTTACTCCAAGATTTCCTCTCACAAATTAGACTTGATGGGCAACGCAATATTTTTCAGAAGGCATCATGGGCGTGTTAATATCATGAAATTAGATGGGCAAGTGTTGAAGGTGAAGGGGCCTCTCATAGTAAATGATATCCTCGCATATTATCCAGGCTATGTAATTTTGCATTCAGAAGCAGTTCGTCACATGGGAGTGAAAGCAAAACCTTTGGATGGATCTGCAACTCTCAACGCTAAGCACCTCTATTGTCTTATTCAATTGCCAAAGGTAGAGAATCACAAACGGGAGCCAAAAAGAGTCAGTTCAGGGATACCCATGAATGCAAAGTCCAGGCTTGAAAGTTTGCTCTTAACGCGCAGATCCATTTCTGATATTTCTCACATAAATTGTGAGCCATCATCTTCTGAGAGCAGTGAAGATAATGGAGCTGTTCGGGTTAAAGTCCGGTTGACAAAAGCTGAGCTTATTGAATTGATGGGTGAGAGCCAAGAGAGTTGTGATACAGTGGAAAGAATCCTGGATTCAATCCTCAACCATGAGAAATTCCAGCAAATGGAAAGAGGAAAGGAGATAGAAGAGGAAGAGAATTTTGCCTGGAAACCTTCCTTAGGGAGCGTCCCTGAAACTTGGAGAAAAAGCGAGGTGCTTATGGAATCATCTGCTACTGTTCCTCGTTTTACATAGATCTTATTTTGCTTCGGCTTTGTTATGAGTTAATAAAGCACGTTTGTGATAAACATTTGTTTATCTATCACAGGTAAAGAATGTGATGTTTCGCCACCGCACAATAGAAAGGTCTTGTAATTACGTACAATGATTGCAAAGGGAAGAGATAATGTCTTTACACCTGTAAGGTTTGATTCATTCCAAGGACTTTGAAGTACAGAGAGAAATTGGAGCCAACTGTCATATATATACATAAATAAATATAAAATTGCTATGAACAAGTAGCCTTTGTTTTAATGGTGAAGAAGATAGTACATATTGATGTATACAATTACTTACATGAAAAATATTGTATGAGACTAGCTTTATTGAATGTAATTTAAAGCTGGACTAAAATGAATTTTTTTGTAGGTTACATTTTGAGAAATTGGTATTACTTTAATAAATAGTTTTTAAAAATATTGAATGTATCAAAGAACTGATATGGAAAGAGGATGGTACATAATGTCATTATGTCTTTCTTATACGATAAAATTTCAAAATGACTAGTGTATTAAGATTAAAATATATAGAGATAGTGTTTTCAATGGTGGTATGTGAATGAGATGATAAAATATTTGAAATTATGGATTATCTTGTTGTCTTTGTGTTGGCAAAAAAATAAATTAATATAATTGAGATTTCATGATATGTAATTTTGTAATTTTTTTTATTATACTACACTCTACAACCTAAAAAAACATATAAAACTTAAATTTTCAATGAGATTTTGTATGGTAATTTGACTATAATTGTATAACACTTTGTTTTAATTAAAAAATATTTATATTTAAAAATATGTTTAAAAACACCTTAAGCATTTACCTAAAGGAAGATATTTATGTAGGAAAATAATGATTGTAATGTGAAATTATATGAAAATTGAAAGGTCCATTCATATAGGTCGGTTGTAACTTTGAGATGCATGGAGTTAAACATCAATTATAAGAGTTTTGTTGGCGTTCAATAAGGAGGTTGCAGAATAGGTCGCAAAGTCACAAGTTACTATTTTATCAAGTACCCTCTCAATGCAAACAATTACTTTCTCCTAACATAGATTGATTATGTTATTTAATATGCTTACTATTGTTCAAATCTAGTTTATGTGAATTTGTATTCTTTTTTTCATACATATGAATAAGAATGTATTTATCAAAAAGTAAAAACTACAAAGAGTGATGCTGAAACAATATCAGAGATGAGCATTTTCATCATAGTCACTTTCAAACCCTACTCTAGGTTGAGGCTGTGTAGGGCCATCATCCATTATAATGTCAAATTCCTTTTTTAGGCTTTACATATTTATTGGGTTCTTCCTCACAATACAAGAATCTGATTGAATCTTGGAAGAAAAAATCCCCTTTCAAACACTCGGTGCTTCAAAACCTATGGAACAAGGTCCTACCTTTTGTGGCTTGGATTATTTGGAAGGAGAGAAATAATGGCATATTTAGAGATGAATCCAAAGACATTGAAGTGGTTTTCCAAATGGTGAATGGTGTTATCAAACAAAAAATAAATATTGTGAACCATGCTAGGATGACCCAGAATGCAACAGCCTTGGAATTACTTATAAGGAGAGAATGAAAATCACCTTTCATATGGATGACTTTAATGTTAGAAAAAGTATTCTAAGAAAATATGCGAGATGGTGGAAGGCTAAACCAGACTGGGTCAAATTAAATTTTGATGAGCCTAGCAAGGGTAGCCTGGGGGTTGCACTTGTAGAAGGGGTTACAAGGGATTTGAGTGGTAAAGTGTTGGAAGGGTATGCTAAAAATGTGGTGGTTAAGACCAATAATGAAGCTACAACAATCACTTTGTGATGGGGCATAAAGTGAACCTTGCATTATGGTGTTAATAAAGGTTTAATCAAAGGAAATTCTAAGTTAATAATAGATATTATTAAATCAAAATCACATCCTCCATGGCAGGTTAAAAACTGCGTAGAAGATATCAAGGACATGATTGGTAGGTTCTCTAGCTAGGTAGCCACCCATATTTTTAGGGAAGGAAATAAAGTTGTCGAGACTTTAGCCAATGAAGGTCTCAAATTTGGGAAGTGAAAGTACTAGACTAAGGAGGGAGAGGTCTCTTGCCATGTCAAAAATATACTATTTAATGAAAGAAATAAAAGGTTTGCTAGCAAATAAATTTAAGAATATTCTCATAATCTTGTCTATGGTGTACATGATGTGGATTGTCATATGGAACTATAGGTTGGGGGGCCAAAAGTAGGCTAACATGATGGGTTCAGGTCATCATAATTTAAAATTCTTTATTGCAAAGTAAAAAATGCAAATGTGATGTTCCCATCTACAATTGGGATTTGGCTTTAAAGGATATCTTCACCGAAAAAAGGAAAAACTATGATAACACTTGGAGAGAGCGCAATTATAATTACTACTCCTTATTGAAAGATTTAGATTGATTTAGAAGACTTATTATTGTTATCATGTGGAAGAAAATGAGAGGTTTTGTTGGTGGCTTGTAATATTAATTTTGTTGGTATTCCAGAAAGACCCATTGTTAATTCTTATGTTTTGGTTTTGGGTCATGCTAACACTATTTCTAATTTCTGGGTTGAAAGAAACACTACCATGGGTGGCCAAAGACCAAGGGTTGAGCCAAGCTCATTTGATTCCCTCAATAAAAACATGCAGGTTTGGGATATCTTTGATAAAGGGGAGACTACTCCATTTTTTAAAGCCATGAGTGGAAGCAATGAGGATTTATCTTTACAATTCATGAACAGTTGAAGAAATGGGAGGGTAGAGGTTAGAGATGTCAAAATTTAAGTTTGGGAGAAAATCATTGCACAAGCCATGGGATTAAAATTCAAAGGTAAAAAGATTCATAGGTTGAGCTAGAATTAGGTGTATCAGGACTAAATGGATCTCTTTCTATAAATAGGAGAATATCTTACAAGATACCAAAATTGGTTTAATTGGGAGGATTTACGACCTCCTTTGGGTACCATGAGCTACCACCTCATTAATTAATTTACCTTAGAAGAGAGATCCACCATGGTTCACACTTGCCATTTCCCTTTGTTGAATGACCTTTTTCATCACAAACCAGTAAGTTTCCCCTCATTCCTCTTTTCTTTAATGGAAAAATGTACTTCTGATGGGGTTTATCCTCCATTGCATCAAGGTCTAATCTATACTCTTTACAATTTTCATTTAGGAAACACCCTTATTGTGAATCCAACCCCTTCTTGTGACCCCCCTAAGAACCAATACCAAAACACTTATTTTCCCTGCAATTTCCAAAAAATATTTTCCTTTAAAGATGAAGTGTCATTTTCCTCACATAGTGTCTCCTTTAGGAAAGTATTACTCAACCCTCCTAGTAAGTGAAACCTCAACCTAAGTAGTGATACTCCCCCTCTAATTCTAAATATTGGTCCCATGACCACTCTAGGAAAAGGCAAGGAAATTCAATTTAACCCTATTGATGTTCACTCCAAGCCTCTTAGTGGCAAGGGAAAAAATACCTAAAAGTCCTTTGAAGATAACTTTGTTGTTTCACTCCCCCCTCCCATTGATTTTTCTAACAATGATCTTTCTATAGATAGTATCACCAAATCCTCCTAGGAGAACATACCAATCAGATTGGCCAATTTATCTATGCCTGCTTAAATTGTTGAGGCCATTGAGAATGTCCCATTTGAAGAGAAAAGTCAAGACCATTATGAGGACTCCACCTTCAATGAGACTGAATCTAAAAGTAGCAAGGACACTCAAGAAGAACTTGTTGATTTGCTTTTGGGATAGTGTCCACCTCTATTACCCGTGATGGAAAGTCAATTAAATTCATCTCCTAAGGGTTTGAATAGCCTTAAAGACTATGGGAAAGATGAGGACTTGGAAGCTACAAAGGAACCCAAGGATCGTTATGATTGACAAAGGAAGGTTGCAGATATGGGATCTCATTAGATGTCTAATACCAAAATCTAATTATTATACAATAACCAAAATATTAGCAACAGGAATAAGAAAATATGATTAATCATCTGACTCTTGATAATTTATTTTCACATTTTTCCCTAAATCTTTTCCTATCAAAAGAATCATTATCATGATATTCTAACAATAAAAATCATTTCCATTAAATTCTATAAGAAATAAACACAAACTGTTTATCATCACCATCAATTGTCCAATTGTTCTTTCCACTGTATGACATGTTGTCAGCTTTCTTTATAATAAAAAAAGAACAATATTAACTACGCAAGCTTTTAGAATGTAGAAATGTTTAGAAGAATGTGGTTTGGCTCTTCATGGTCCTCAAAACAATCTAAACATGTTTGTAATTGGGAAGATTGCGTATGCAGCCAAACATTTTTCTAAACCCAAGCAACCCCAATGATGAAGAAGCATCTACAACTTCACACATGATATATTTCCCTCATGGTTATAAAACGTGTTGTCCATAAATAGTTTTTGTAGACACTAAAAATCATCAACACCCATGTCTCCTATTTTTCTCATATCATGTGCATAGTCTTTACTGACCAAATTCTCCCAATTCCTCCCATTTTTGTCCAATTTCACCCAATTTGACCTAATTTGACTTAATTTGACCAAATTGACATTTATGGATCTTAGTTTGACTGATTTGGCCTCTTAGGTTTAATTAATTAATTAAACCCCCTTTACTAACAATTCTTCTAAGTCCTAAATAACTAAATTTAATAAATTATTTATTTGTCTCCTTTCTCCATTAATTAAATAAATTCATTTTATTTAATTAGCTAATTCATAAATATGAGAAATAAATAAATAAACCTTTTTTATTAATTTATATTATTTATCTATCTCTAAAATAAAGATAATTAATAAATTTAATTCATCTTTAACTTCTTTTTCTGAGGAGATGATTAATAAATCTTGTTTATTAATTATCTCTATTTATCGTTTCATGTGAGGATATTTCCTTCTTTATTATTATTATTATTATTCTTTCATTTTATCAAATAATTTTTAATTATTAAATCTTCAATAAAATCCTCTTAATTTTTCAATTTGGAAATTAATATCTTTCTTTGATTTTCAAAAATCAATCCTTTTGGCAATATCTTTTTAATTTTAATTTTTAAATTAAATATGAGGTATGCACCTTCAAAAATCTTCTTCTTTTGCAAGGAGATAATTAATAAATGTTATTTATGAATTATCTATATTTATCCTCTCATAAGAGGATATTTAATTTAGTTTTAATTCTTCTATTTATTTTTTTGAATTAAGACATTTAATGATTTTTAATTATTAGAATTTTCCTGATATTTTCAACTTGCTACTTCGGTATTTATGAGAAGGTCATTAAATATTTTATTAGTTATTCTCATAATATCTTCCCATTTTCTTTTTCTATCTTCAGCCTTCCCCGAATGACAACGCTATGGTGCACTCAATTAGGTCTGTCTATCTAACCATACATATTTTCAATCTTAGCCATCCAATCAATCTCAATTTCTCTATAAATTGAGCACTTTTCTCATCATTTTCATGCACATTTTGAGTAACTATATGCTGTCAAATTAACTTCAAATCTTTGAATCTTCTCGTTGTTGCTTTCAACACATTTGCAATTTGGAGTTTGAGAGCCACATGTCATTTGATTAGAGAAGAAAGAATGACAATGGAGGGGATCATTTCGAGCATATGAAGGATGGTTTACATTTGCTTATCTTAGATTCTTGTTTATGTTTTAATTTTTTACCTTTATTGATGTGGGATTTATGGATTTTATTAAATGCCTAACTTTTCCTCTCACGGTTTTAACCCTTGTTGATTTGCCAATTAGTTCAAAATAAATGGGACAAAAAGATTCATGTGATGAAATAGGGCATGCTTACAAATAACTTGAAGTATTTTAGTGATAGAACCAGTTCCAAACACTCTCAACCATTGTGAACTTGTCTCGATTTTGTGGATGAAAATGGGTAACCAAAAGATTTTTTTTTCTATAAAGAATGCACTCAATGTGTGATGCCATCTTTGATGTATGCCATGATTTCATGAACCTGAGATTTGTCATATGAACTTTAGGCCAAAGCACTCCATTATCTTCATTGGCCTCGCAAGATTGGAAATTAACAGAACCTCGCAAGATTGGAAATTAACAGAACTATAAGCCCATAAAATTATGTTGTCCATGAAGCCCAATAAGAGATAGTAAGTTAATGTATATTATTGGCATTAGAGTATTTTATTGTAAAGATATCTCAGTCGGCGCCTCACTTAAAAAGATCTTCAAAAGAACAAGTAGTCCCTTTAGACTTTGACATCTCTAAGCATACAATGTTGATTGATTACTAAATTTTTTTTAATGAAATGATAATTTATATTCAAAATATAATATCATAAACAAAATCATATTAACATAATTCCAAGTAATAGTGATTTGATGATTAAATAGAATGATAACATTGAAATGGAAAACAATAAATAATATTATTTCAATTGATAATTAATTTATTGACTTAATAAATTTGTATGAAACTCAAAGAATAGTAACTAGATTATTATCAAATGTAAACAATTATTTACAATATTTAGTAGATCAACTCCTATTCAATTATTCTCAAATAATTGACCAATGAAAATTAGATTAATAAACAATAAAATAAAATAAAATTGTACATGATGAATGATACAGAAAAGTGCATAATATACAAAATAGTCCATATGGTCTAATTGAGCAAACATTATTGGAAACATGAAATTATAAGAAAGATGTGTATACTATTTGTCTAAAATTTCTATGATATATTGAAACTTTGGGAAGGCATGTGAACTATTTGATAGGACATGATAACATTTGACAAAAGGATTTAAAAAATATTATTTATAAAAAATAAATATGAATAAACAAGGCATGTGAACTATTAGATAGAATTCTAGAAAGAAAAGAATGGCTATGGAAATAGATACATAAAATATGTATACTATTCAATAGGATTCTTAAATTTAATCAAAGATGCAATATAGCTGCACTCTCTAATAGAAATTTCCCTTTTGTGACTCTTGAAACTTAGAGAAGAATTAATTGAATGGGCAAGTGCATTGTTTCCCTCTATCCTTTACTCACATAGATACAATTTTTTGTGAACCCCTCTTAACCAATCTAACACATTCATAAAAAAGGTGGAAAGAAAATTTAGGTATGCTAATTGGTAGGCATTAAGGTTTTAAGAGGCTTATATTGATATATTAACTAATAAATATGGCTAAATGAAAGGAAAAATAAATTAAATGTAAAATCTAGAGCTAGCTAATTGAATCACATTTTATACCATATCAATAAGAAAAATAAAACAAATATAAATAAACTACAACCAAACTCTTTATAAATAAGTGTAATATCCATTCCAAGAACTCACTTAAACTTTTAATTGAAAAATTTATTCCTTTATATTTTCTTGATATTAAAATCTCCCATCACCCTTATCTCCTTGCTTCTTGAAAAGGGAAAAAGGAAAAGAAAAAAAAGCAACCCTTTCTAATTCTCTCATTCATAAATACAAAAGTGGCTAGCTATTATATTTTTCCCTCTCTACTCAACCTCAATTTAGTATTTTCTCATTAAAGAAGAGAACAAAAAGAGTAGTAATAGTACCATCTATGTATCCATTATGGAAAAGTAAGTTATGAATTTAATATAGAAAAAATATGCTTTTTTTTTTATTAAATATAGGTTTAAGAACATTAAATTTTTCATGTATATAGCAAGAAGCTTCAAACAAAGTTAGTCAGCTTAATAAATAAAACAATTTAAACAATAAAACTAAAATAGATCTACTAGTCCTTCTAAGGACCCAAAAACATTCCATGCAAACTATTTATTATCGCCATGAATTCTCCAAAGAAACACATTGTGAGATTTCTTCATTGGAGAAAAGCAAGATAGTAACTGCCTGGCCAACTGCAATTGCAAAAAAGTTGAGAAGAATGTGATTTGGCTCCTCATGCTCCTCAAGTTGATCCAAACAAGTTGACAATCGAGCAGATAGTGTATGGAACCGACCATTTGTAAAACTGCTTTAACTAACTCTCACATGATATAATTTCTCTTGCTAGATATGTAATAAGATTTGGGCAATAAAATGAGACATACTTAAAAATTACTTAAAAGTAGTTTAATGATATGACTGGTTCCAAACACTCTCGACCATTGCAAACTTGTCTGGACTATCTGGACAAAAATGGGGAACCAAAATGCATATAATTTTCTCCTACAAAGAATTTTCTCAATGCATGATACCATCTTCATTCTCTGCAATGATTTCAAGAAGCTAAGCTTTTTCCATACAGACTTTAGGGAAAAATGCTCCATTGTCTTCATTGGTTTCAGAATAGGAGCATAAACAAAAGAATTAGTCCATGAAATATTACATTGCCACAAAATATGGTCATGATGAGCATCGATGCCACACCAAGCAATTTAATGAGTTGACAAGTCTTCTTAAGAAAAACAACATCAACTTGCCATCAGCCTACACAAAGAAGGATTCATCTCCTTCCTCTTCATCATAGTCTAAGGGAAAAGGGCAAGCTTTTGAGGCAACAACAGGTTATTGACAATAGTGGATACTTGATTCAAGTGCCTCTTATCACATGGGTTCTACAAAGGAGCAGTTTTCTTCATTGGAGCCATCTAAGGTACCTCACATTTACATAGGTGGTGATACACAAGTAGAGGTTGAAGGGAAAGCTTCAGTTGACATGGATGATGAAACATTTGAGAATGTTCTTTATGTTCCTAACTTGTCTACCAACCTTCTCTCTATCTACCAAATCACTCACTATGGGAATGGGAAAAAGGTTGAGTTTACACCTGATTCACTTGTGGTAAAGGAACTTGATGATGATCCCCTGGTAGCAGTGGGACAAGTCAATTTCAACTCAAGGCTTTATTCATTCTCCCCCTTTGTGCCAAGTTCTCCTTCTAGGGCCTTTCTTACTCATTCAAATTCAAAAAGTAAGCTATGACATAAGCAGTTTGGTCACCTCAACTACCGCTATCTTTAGTAGCTCAACACTAAGGACATGGTCACAGGTCTACCTCAAATCATTTTTTTAGAGGTGCGTGTTTAGGTTGTTCCATGGGTAAGCATCCCAAGGAGAAGTTTGATAAGGGGAAATTCTGGAGAGCTTTGGAAGTTCTTCAACTTGTTCACAACAATGTAGCAGGTCCATTTCCAGCACCTTCATTTAGCAAGGCTCGCTATGCACCTTCATTGATGACTACTCTTGCTTCATTTGGGTCTACTTTCTTATTCATAAGAGTGAAGTATTTGACAGATTTCAGGACTTCAAGACTCGTGTGGAGAAGCAATCTAGGAAAGTGGTCAAGATTCTTAGTACAGATAGTGGAAGGGAGTATGTGAACAAGAGACTTGAGGATTTTTGTACATTTGAAGGGATTGATCTTCAACATTCTGTTGCATACAGTCCATAGTAGAATGGAGTTGCAAAGCGCAAGAATAGAACTCTCAAAGAAATGGCTAGCTGTATGATACATGCACGTTCTCTTGATCCTGCCTTTTGGGTAGAGGCTATTAGGTGTGCCATAGACATCCAAAATCGGGTTCCTCACAAAGATTTGCAAGGTATTACTCCTTTTGAGGCTTGGGATGGTAGGAAACCGATTGTGAGACATTTCAGAGTCTTTGGGTGTCCAGCATGGGCTCACATACCTCCGCAAAAATGCAAGGCATTGGAAATGTTGTTTATAAAAAATAAATATGCATAAACAAGCTATGTGAACTATTAGATAGAATGCTACAAAGAAAAGAATGGCTATAGAAATAGATACATAAAATATGTATACTATTTAATAGGATTCTTAAATTTAATCAAAGATGCAATATAGGTGCACTCTCTAATAGAAATTTCTCTTTTGTGACTCTTGAAACTTAGAGAATAATTAATTGAAAGGTCAAGTACATTGTTTCCCTCTATTCTTTACTCACATAGATATGGTTTTTTGTGAACCCCTCTTAACCAATCTAACACATACATTAAAAAGGTGCAAATAGAAGATAGGTATGCTAATTGGTAGACATTAAGGCTTTAAGAGGCTTATATTGATATATTAACTAATAAATATGGCTAAATGAAAGAAAAAATAAATTAAATGTAAAGTCTAAAGCTATCTAATTGAATCACATTTTATACCATATCAATAAGAAAAATAAAACAGATATAAATAAACTACAACTAAACTCTTTATAAATAAGTGTAATATCCATTCCAAGAACTCACTTAAACTTTTAATTGAAAAATTCATTCCTTTAGATTTTCTTGATATTGAAATCTCCCCTCACCTTTATCTCCTTGCTTCTTGAAAAGGGAAAAAGGAAAAGAAAAAAAAGCAACCCTTTCTAATTCTATCATTCATAAATACAAAAGTGGCTAGCTATTATATTTTTCCCTGTCTACTCAACCTCAATTTAGTATTTTCTCATTAAAGAAGAGAACAAAAAGAGTAGTAATAGTACCATCTGTGTATCCATTATGGAAAAGTAAGTTATGAATTTAATATTAAAAAAATATGCTTTTTTTTTATTAAATAAATAAAACATTCTGTCATCACATCAATTATTATATATAAAATTTTTGGTTATAATTTACTATATTGATAATGTCTTATGACATGAAATATAAACTTCAAAGATGTTTTGTGAGACTAGTGAGTGAGTCTTCAATTGATTTAGTAATAAAGTGTAAATCTTATTTCACCCATTCCTAATATGTGTGGATCTCATCTTACCCATAATGAGGAGGAATCAAGAATATAAGAACTTCCGTTGCTAGAAATTGTGGAAAGAAATACCATACAAAACAACTTGAATTATTTTAACAATATGACTTGTTCCAAGCACTCTCAACTATAGAAAACTTTTCTAGATTGTTTGGTGGAATGTGAGGAACCAAAAACAAATATTTTTTCTTGGAAAGAATGGTCTAAATGCATGATACCATATTTTCTCTTTGCCATGATTTCATATGGACATTAGGCCATAGTGTTCAATTATCGTCACTCATCTTAGAAGTTGGTACTAAACAAATCACTTAGAAATAAAATTGTTTTGTACATGAGGCCCAACAAGGGGCACTCTGTTTCCAAATGAAGAATGTCTATTATTGTCATTATAGCATGTGTTTATAAAGAGATGTCAATCAGCACTCACGTAAACCATTGTTCAAAACAACAAGCTATTTCTTTTAATCCATCGACTTCTCTTGCTATGGCATGCACTAGTCAATGTTATTAGTTTCAATAATGTTCAAATCATATAGCTATATCTACAATTTCCCATAAGTTTTTTTTTTCAAAAGAATCGTTATCATAATATTCAAATAATAGCATTTCACATTATCAAATTATTAAAAGCATTTAAATCTAAAAAATAATAACCCATATCAAATGTATACCATGATCTTTCTTGAAACCCACTTATAACAAAAAAGTTTGAAACAAAGTATAAAAATTGAAAGAGTTAATTACAACACATATTAATCATCATATTTAATAAGCCATTGTAGAAATGAAATACAAATACATAGCTTTGAAATAAAGCGATCAAAAAAAGGTATGGTACTCAAATTTGCATTTTTCTGGCTTATTACAAACAGCAAAAGGCAATTGTTTCAAAGAGTTTGCAGCCCAAAAAAACACAGTAAGGATGGAGGTTTAAGTAGATTAACTTTTTCATGTATATAGCAAGAAGCTTCAAACACAGTTGGTCAGCTTAATAAATAAAAAAATTTAAACAATAAAAATAAAATAGATCTACCAGTTCTTCTAAGGATCCAAAAACATTCCATGCAAACTATTTTTTATCGCCATGAATTCTCCATGCAAACTCATTGTGAGCTTTCTTCATTGGAGAAAAGCAAGATAGTACCTGCCTGGCCAGCTGCAATTGCAAAAAAGTTGAGAACAATGTGGTTTGGCTCGTCATGCTCCTCAAGTTGATCCAAACAAGTTCACAATCGGGCAGACAGTGTATGGAACCAGCCATTTTGTAAAACTGCTTTAACTAACTCTCACATGATATAATTTCTCTTGCTCGATATGTAATAAGATTTGGGCAATAAAATGAGACATACTTAAAAGCAGTTTAAGGATATGACTGGTTCCAAACAGTCTCGACCATTGCAAACTTGTCTGGATTATCTGGAGAAAAATGGGGAACCAAAACACATATAATTTTCTCCTACAAAGAATGCTCTCAATGCATGATACCATCTTCATTCGCTGCAATGATTTCAAGAAGCTAAGTTTTTGCCATACAGACTTTAGGGCAAAACCCTCCATTATCTTCATTGGTTTCAGAAGATGAGCATAAACAAAAGAATTAGTCCATGAAATATTACGTTGCCCAACAAGTTTCCAAATGAGATGCGCATATAAAGATACATCAATGGGGACTCATGAAAAAGCTGTTTAAAACGACAAAGCAGTGCGTTTTTGACTTCGCTCTTTCTCCGAATCCACCTACTTCTACAACGTTGTCCACGCGGATGTAAATGATGCTATGTTCAGTCAATGCAATTTGATATTGCAAATCTCTGTCGATGAAAACTCTCCCATTAATATGTAGCCAATAATGTAACACGTAATTATATATATTATTTTTAAACAGATGATTTTGACTTGTCATGTAATTTCCTTACATGCATTATATGATCCGGAAAAGCTTTCCGTATAAGTCCATATTTAGATTCAACCTTGTGGCCTGTCTATTTGGACTGATACTCGTAGAACTTAATGTTTAGTAGTTGGTATTCATAATAGCACTGGAAACATTTCTGGATTCAACTTTATGACTTTCTAATTAGAAAAGCTCACCCCACGCAATATTTTAAAATACAACATATTTTAAAATACACTTTTAATTCAAATCATTTTAGTTTAAGAGTTTGTAACAAACACCAAAGGAAGGGGATTGCACTAATCAATATTTTGTCAAAAAAATTTATAGGATTTGAAAACTTAGAATTTGAGAATCATGTAAAGACCATTGTTACAACTTAGCAAAGAGAGTTACAATATTCATTTGTATATTTCATAATTGAGGATAAATTAGTTGAGTTGAAAAGATAGTGGGGTAGGTGGAGCACACCTACCATAGAAGATTTATGGTTCAATAGGAAAGTAAATGCAATTGCACAAGTGGAATAAATCATGATGTGTTGTACATGAAAGAATGACTTGATTTCATAAACTTTTTCCAAAAGTGTTTAGCTGATTATGTTGGAAGGTTTTGATAGGATTTCATTGTATATATGAAATTGCAAGTTGAACTAATCATTGTGTTGTTCAACTTGCACAAATTTATTATATGGTTTGTAAGATTATTTTTATTCTTTTTTGAGGTTATCTCAAATAAATTGTTGGATTTCACAACATTTATTAGTATGCATTAGAGGTTAGTGCACTCTGAAAAATGTATTCCTAACTTTATGTTGTTATAGGCTTGTGATAGGATTTGTGATAGGTTTTGATTCTAAATATGAGGTTCTAGGTTGAACTAGATAGTGTGTTGTTAAACTTGCTCAAGTTTATTTCAGGTATTAGAGGTATGTGCACCCTAACAAAAGTGTATTCCTCATTTAATATTGTTGCAAGTTTGTGATAGGATTTCATTGTATATATGAATTTGTAGGTTTAAATAGACATTATGGTTTTCGACTAGCACAAGCTTAGTTCATCATTTGAAACATGTATATTTTTTAGGTTATCTCAAATGAATGGTTGGATATCACAAGCTTCATATTTAGGTAATAGAGGTATGTGCACTTGAAAAAAAGTGTATTTCACAGTTTATTTTGTTGTACAATTGTGATAATATTCTACTAATCAAATGGTGAAAATAAGAGTGTTAGCCTCAAAAATTAAACTAAGAAATTAGTTGATCACTATTTCTATTTCGTTAAAGGAAAATAATCAATAACATCTAACTTCAGTCATAAAGGAGAGTTGGTGTTGTTGGAGGTGATAATATATGATTATGTTAAGAATTAGGTAAAATTATACAAAACTGGCAAGATTCATCATAAATAGATTGAAATGGACCAGAAAGCTAGCACCAAAGTACAAATCTTAAAATGAGATATCGAAACGGAACTTGTCATTGAAATCTGAGCCTAAAAGTGTCAAACCAATATGCTAGGTTCCCTAGTCCTAGAGAGGTGCTTCCATTAGCTGAAATATATTTCAAATTAGGATGATCTATAGATTACTCAGTCTAAAATTTAGAAAAAAATTTGTCAGACAAGTGTGCTAATTGGCATAGTCCATGGGTTTTTGCCCATTCAAAATCTGGAACAACATGTCTTAGTGTACTCTACACAAATCTATAATTTTTCCAAGTTAAATATGTAACTTACACACAAAGAGAAGGGAAATTTTGTGTTGCATAGGGGCTTACCTAAGTCAAGCCCTAGATAGGAATCAATAACCACTATAGCTATGACTAATTGGAAAAGAGAACTTACACTTAGTAGGGTAGAGGCTAAGTATGAAAGGAAATATTGAATTGAAATGATATTACCTTAGGCTTGATAATGGTGATGATGCAATTCTCTTTGGATAAGTCCCTTAAGGGTTGATGTAATAATATGCTATAACAAGACATAAAATAATCAATGATGAAAACACACTTGCATGTAGGTTGCTAAGTAGTTTTCTACTCCATAATTCTCAAATCTGAAGATAGTTGCTCAATAATTCTTGCTTAATGATTATGAATGATTTGAATAATTCTTAGGTGAAAATAAATTAGAGAGGATGCCTTTATGTATGGATCTGTAGGTATATCTTGTTTTATTTCAACTCCTAATGATCATATCAAAATATTATGATCATATATAACACTTCCACACATTTGATTTTGGGCCCTTTTCAGATGGACTATGGCACTAGGCACCCTAGTCCATCTAGAAAAGGAAAATAAAAGGATAGATTTAGAATAGAAGGTTCCAAGGCATACAATATGGTCACCTCATGAGTATATGATGATAGTTTCGTTGTGAGAAGGCAATGAATAAGCTTGAAATGAGTTATGAAAGGGTACGCTAAAGCAAGGGCTAAAAAATGAATGTGCAATTGTAAAGGATTATAATTTACGATACTATATTTAGCCCTATCTTTAGATAGTGTATGAACTTATTCTCATACTAATGGTAAATTATAGAGAGAGAGAAGGGGCGGGGGGGGGGGTGTAGAAGAAAGACTAACAAGAGATAGGATTTCATTTAGTTTAGAGAACAAGCCCCCAAGCTTAGTATTTTAACTCACACAACAACATTCAAGGAAGGAGACACAAATAATGAGACAAAACAAAATAATATAAAACAAAAGGGAAAAAAGGAAATAAAAATGTAAGGAAAAGGACACACAAAGGGGCTAGTAATAAAAACAAAGGCTCCAAGTCCACTAGTTGAAGCAACTTCAATAATCAAAATATCTCACCACTAATATCATTGTCAAAATATTATTTCAATAGGA
Source organism: Cryptomeria japonica (assembly GCF_030272615.1). Classification (NCBI taxonomy): domain Eukaryota; kingdom Viridiplantae; phylum Streptophyta; class Pinopsida; order Cupressales; family Cupressaceae; genus Cryptomeria; species Cryptomeria japonica. The sequence goes on from NC_081414.1 coordinate 683,186,305, forward strand.
TAATAAGACTTATAGAAAAAGAAAGAGCATACACCAATTGATGAGACATGAAACCATTACCAACAACTAGTAAAGTATGTTATGATAATAGTCCATGGAAAATTTTGAACCATGAATTCCTCTAGCCATTAGGGTATGTTGTGTGATTCATGATTTCACCATGTATTCTACTAGCTAGAAATTTATGTTATGCGTGGTGATCCATGATAAAGAGAGAGTGAGAGGTATAGATTCCATTAATCAATAAGGTGTGTTATGTTGTGTGATTTGTGTTAAACAAGATTATAAATCAAAACTTTTCCTTGCTAGGTAATATGAAAAAATGACTACAAAATGGCTACTTTAGTGTGCACCAAGCACACAGATTATAAAAGAAAAGATTTATTTTTTAGTTAATATGAGAAGGTGAGTACAAAATGGGTGTTTTAGTTTGCACAAAGGACAAATATTAAAAAAATCCCATTGTTTGCTAGGGAATCTAAAACTGCAACTATAAAATGGGTGTTGTAGTGTGCACCAAGCACAAAGATTACAAAATAAAACTTCTATTTGCTAGGTAATCTTAAAATGTGATTGGAAAATGGGTGTTGTAGTGGCACCAAGGACAAGCAATGAGGATGACTTATATGCCCCCCTTAAGATGTCAACATATTATCATGTTGATATCTTAAGGAATATAGAGATTCACATCAAGGATAGAACATCTTCAACATTAAGGAGATATCCTTAACAATAACACATGCATTCCAATCTTGAGTGTTGCTTCATTCACCAAATGCAATTACCATGACAAGCTGCAATCTTTTCATGTTCATTCTGGCATGAATGGGGGTTTCACTGGGTGCACTTGCTCTCCCTACATCATTCGTTCTCCTCCAGATGGTGGAGCTAAAAACAAAGAAAGTTTCAATGAACAAATTATTACTCACAAGAATGAACATGAATTTATAGAATTAAAGAGAAACAAATGACCTCCTTTTAGATTTAAACTTTTGCTGACATTAATATCAAAGTGTGGGAGAAACTTGTAAATTGTGATATTTGGTGCAGATGCAATCTTGGTTTGTGGTTTGTTTTGTTGTCAAGTAGTTTTTTATTTTTTGTTAGTCAAGTAGGATAAGTTGTCAATACAACTTTGTGTTGTGTGTGTGTTGCACCCCTTGTGGCAAGGGTTTGCATTGAACAATTTTTTTTATTCTAATATCATGGGAGCTACCCCTTGGTAATACTTAAATTAAAAAAATACATGAATATATAGATTTCATCATTACAATAAAATTCATATTGTTTAATTCTTATTTTAATGAGACTTGCATAAAAATAAATTATTCTATTATTGTGTTTAAAAAAAAACTTAATTATACAAATGTCAAAAATTAGCAAGGGAGACAAAAACAATTTAAACTTCAATAGAAAAACTAAAATTAAACTATTTTACACAACTAAGACAACCCCTAACCCTAACCATCTTTCCTTGAAACCTTATTTTCTTGTCAACTATATTCTAGTGGAAGCATGCTTGCATGCATGTCACTTGAAAACCAAAATGTAACTAAAAATATACAAAATAAAACTAAAAGTTAGTTTTATTAAAATAAATATAATATTAGATATAAAAATTCCATCATTATAATAAAATTCAAATTATTTAATTCTTATTTTAACTCAAATTTGTATATATATAACTTAATTATAAAAATGTTAAAGGATAGAAAGGGAGACTATCAGTAACAATTTTAAATTAAAAAATATATAAAAACCAAACTGTAACAAAGAATATAGAAAATAAAGCTTAAAATTAATTTTTTCATAATAAATTTATATTAGATATAAAAATTACTTGAATATAGACATTTGATCATATTACAATTTAAATTTTAACTCAGATTTGTATAAGAATATATTATATATTGTAAATAAAAAAATAAATCTAACTAATTTTTTTTCTCTAAAAATAAAAAGTCTTCCAGATTTTAATTTGAATACCAATAAATAAATAAAACCAAAAGTTGTAATATATATTACTAATTGAAATTAAATATAATTGAAAAATAAATTTATATTATTGTTTATGTATATAAATATTTTAAAGTTTAATTATAATATTATTAAAAAAATAAAATAATATATATTAAAATTAGTTATTGATAAATTATATATATCTATTAGTTTATACATATGCTAAAATAAATAAAAATAAAAATTTAAAACTTTTAAACATATAATTTGTTAACTATATATTATATTTAGACAATAGAGAGATGTGTGAGAGTGGGAAGTGCATTGCTAGGGTTTGGGGAGGGGGAGAAGTTGGAGAAGGGGTAGATTGAGGGAGATGGCTATGGAGAGGATGATGGTGATGTCCTTGGATGACCTATTTTGGTCATGTTTCCTTATGGGGCTTTGGTGGTGTGATCTACTCTTGTTGGATCACTTTTGGCCCTTGGTTCTTCCTAGTGTGGTTTGTTTCCTATGTGTCCCTCCTTGTGGCATTTTGGGTTTTGACCCATCCTCTGTCCCTCCTATTTGGGATGGTTGTGTTTGGTGGGCCATCTATTTCTATTCTATTCCTCTTAGCTTTTTTGTTCTTGGCTAAGTCTCTTAGTGTGTTGAGCCTTGTTTTGGGTTTATCAGATGTTGGCACACTTCCTAGTGCCTCCTTTGGTTCTTACATACCTCGAGCCTTGGTAAGGTTAAGGGCTTCTTTTGTTCACCATTTTGTGGCTTATATTTCTTGCCACAAGTTTCTCCCTTGTTCTACTCCTTTAGCAGATATTTATTATGTTATTGCTTAGAATGCTCTATTGCTCTACTTTTTGGGCATTCATCTTCTTTTTTTATTCATTTAGGGTAGAGCTTGGTCGTTCGTTCTTTGGAGGAGGTTACAGATGTTGATGGGAGTTTGTGTTTGGTGTGAGATTTGGCTTCCCCATCTATGTTGGGCTTGGTGTTCTTTGTTGTTCTCTACACAGAATGTGTTTGTGTCTGTCTAGCTATTATTGAGTCCCTAGGGTCTGGTTGTTTATTTTTCCTTTTGTGAGATTTTTCTTTTGTGGTTATTTCTTTCTTGGTATGGGTAATGGTTGTGATGTTATCTCCTTAGAAGCCCTATGAAGGTGGGTTTTATAAAGGATTATTTTCATACTGCTTCATTGTTTGGTTTAGGAGAGGCTATCGGTTCATTTATTTTTGTTATTACTATTGAGGTGGATTGTAGTAATAAGGGCTCCTTTCCTCTCTTCCACATGCAAAGTGGCCCTTCAGAGGTGGACTCGATAGTTTGTCTCTTTCAAAAATATTGTTCTGCAAAGAGTAGGGTGATGGAGGTGGACCTTGTTGTTGTGCTTGCTGAAGATCGTTCCCAAAGTTTTTAGAGCTCCTTTATGCCCCTTTCCATTCCTATAAACATGGTTGTTCATAGTGGTTTCACTTGTTAAAGGTTTTAGGGTGCCTTTCAAAACTTGGTGGTTCTTTTTCTTTTGGGTCATTAATTGATTACTCTTTCTATAGTTCAATGTGCTCTTGAGCATAGAAGGTTTAGGATTCCCTTCCAGAACCTAAATTTATCTCTCCTTGGATATGTTTCTTTCCTACCCAAGGAGACTCTAGTCTCAGGTTTTAGAATCCTATGGAAAACTTGTAAGTTCTGACCATGATATAATGTAACAGTCATCGCTTGGTTTGTTGCTCTGGTCAAAATCATTTTATCTTTAAAAAATTCTCAGCCTTTTTCATTTTTTGTTATCTCATTAGTTGTGACATCCCTCTATTTAGCCTATTAGTTGTTATGTAAGGATTTGGTCCCTCTCATGATTTATCAAATAAAAAATGTATATTATATTGATTATATATTAATTATAATCATAAAATAAATATTTGAAAGTTCTAAAAATATATTTAGTTAAATAATACAATATAATTTAGATCATATTAATTAATTTAAAAAATTAAAATCCAAATTTTCACATATCAAAAAATTGAACCATATCAATTTCAAATTAAAAAATATAAAGGAAGAGGACTAGGCAAGCATGGGAAAAGAATTCAAGAGCCCATTCAACCAATTTGGAGGCCAAAGAATGGAGGCCTTAGATATGGTAAGACAGTGACTAATAACATTGCAAGAGTTGCAAGTTCAACTAAATCAAGTCAAAGGATTGAGCATATACAATGTTCTACTTGTCATGGAGGAGGACATAAAGTAGAGAAGTGTTGGGATATTCACCCTTGTGCAATTTCCAGGTTGAAGAATCACTTTGAAAATTCATGTTAGAATAAAGAGTGGAATGAACAATCTATAAAAGATTGTATGCAGATAAATTATGATGGATCAATGAATTCAGATGGAAAAAGTTACAAATGTGTTTAAAAGATTGTTTAAACCTAAATATTCACGTGTTGATCATAGTTATGGTAAGTCAAGGTTTCTAGGTCTGAGTCAAGTGGTTGATAACTGCTTGTTGTGAATGGCACATTGAAGTGTCATGAGTTTTCTCTTTGTTAGAGAAGCGAGGGGATGAACCTTGTGATCACTCATGGAGGAGATAGATTGGTACTTCTATAAGAAGTTTTCCCTTTTGAGCCTATAATATCAGCAATAGTGATGACGATTCTACATAATGAGTTGTAAAGATTTAATTTAGTGATGCCAATTCTACATAGAGAGTTGCAAAGATTGAGTTTGTGAGTCCCCATTAACATTAAGGGGGAGTATGTTGCATAAGTGAGAAAAGATAGGGGCAGACAATGTATGGAACCAGCCAATTTGGTAGACAACTTTAACTTACTCTCATAAACGTATAAGAACCAGCCACCTCACACATGATATAATATATATAGTAAAAATCGGGCAATAAAATGGGGCATACTTACAAATTACTTGAAGCAGTTTAACGATGTTTGGTTCAAAACACTGTCGACCATTGCAAACTTCTCTGGACTATCTCGAGAAAAAATGGGTAACCAAAACACATATTTGTTTTCCTACAAGCAATACTCTCAGTGCGTGATACCATCTTCACTCTTAGCAATGATTTCATGAAGCTAGTCTTTTGTCCCCAGCGCGCTCCATTATCTCCATTGATCTCAGAAGATGACCATAAACAAAAGACTTAGCCCATAAAATTATGTTGCCCAAAAAGGAGCACTAAGTTTCCAAATGAGGAACGTATATTATCGGCCTTCTATAGGATGCGTTTATATAGATACGTCAAAGGGTGACTCACGAAAAAGCTCTTCAAAATGACAAAGCAATGAGTTTTGACTTCGCTCTTTCTTTCAATTCTCCGACTTCTCCTGCTACGCTCTGCACGCTCACGTAATGACGCTACGCTTACTCAATGCTTCTGGATATTACAAGACCTCGTCGATTAAAACTCTTCTACTAATAAGTGGTCAATAATGATACGCGTAATTAATTATATAAAGTTGGGTCTAATTGGTTGTTCTCTAATTAAATTTAGGGGATTGGGAATGATTCCTAGTTTGTAAATTTATATTAGTGAATCTCATATTCACAACCTTTTCACATCTATAAGCAATTACAAATATTTAAATTTTTTATTATAAAACATATTAATAGTCAAATTGAATAATCTATTCTAGAAATAAAATTCACATACACAAATTTGAATTTAGGCAACCAAATCCATTTCTCTCACTTATTACAAAGAAGTGAAAGCAATTATGTTTAAAGAGTTTCTAGCCCCAAAAAATATAGGAAGGACAAAACTTATACTAGATCAACTTTTTCATGTATATGGCACGTACCTTTAAGCTATTAAATCTCGACATTAAAAAATAGTTGGTATGTTTAATAAATAAAATAATTTAAAAATTGGGATATGCTTACCAAAAACTTGAAGCAGTTTAATGATATGAATGGTTCCAAACACTCAACCATATCAAATATATCTAGATTATTTTGTGGAAAATGAGGAACCAAAAGAACCTATCTTTTTCCTACAAAGAATGGTCTCAATGCATTATAAGATCTTTGCTCTTTGCTTTTGTCATATGGACCTTAGGGCAGAGTGTTCCATTATCTTCACTCATCTCATAAGATGGCAATAAACAAACACTTAAGCGCATGCACATGAAGTCCAACAAGGGACACTGTGTTTCCAATGAAGGATGTCTATTATTAGCATTCTCGAATGTGTTTATAATGATATGTCAATTGGGGCTCACCTAAATAGTAGATCAAAATGACTAACTATGTATTTAAACATTTATTTGATCAAGGTTGTTCACTTATAGTCTACACTAAATTGGGTTGATAATAATTATACTTTCTACATGTAAAATTAACCCCTACAAAAAAATAAAAGTTGAAAGTTTTAATATGTGAATATGTTTATATATCTATATATGCAAATATTTTACATCTGTAATACTCAATAACAATATTTACAAATAAATTCATGGTTACTAAATCAACTTCATGCACAATGATTTAATTAGACATTATCCAAATATATCAAGATCCAACCTTAATAATATATAGGAATAATGACTTATGACATGAACAAATGTCATGTACTAAAATGTAATTACTATCCAATAGAAAAACAATCAATAAGATGAATAAAATAGAGTCATATCATCTTCTTTGTCTCCTAGCTATTATGTCATTAGCTCTCGATAAAGTATTTCTAGAATTTCCATGAGTCTTTTCTTAGTAAAAGAGTCATTATGATGTTTCAGTGATCAAAATTATTTCCATTAGATTCTACAATATATCAATAATTTGATTTTGAAATAATCAATTATTAGAGAAATTTCAAATATCAAAATTTACAATCCAAAAAAATCACCTAATCTTTTCTATTAATTTTATTTTTTGAACTCTATTAATTAAACTAAAATATTTTTAAAATCAATTATAAAAATCAGTAATCAAAAAATATATTAATCATCAAATTAAAAACAAAAAATCATATGCATAACTTTGAATACATACTCTATTTTTATAGCCTATTAAAAATAGCAGAAGGTACTTTTTTTGAAGAGTTTAATTACAATTTAATATAAAGGAACATAGAATTTTTTTTATTAAATAAAGATAATATCATATAAATTATTATATTAAATGTATAGTTAATATATCATAATTATAATATTTCTTTATGACAAGAATTATAAATTTCATATTTTTAAAATCCTCTATGAGACTAATGAGTGAGCTTCTAATAGAATTAATAAAATTTTAATTAAAAGTTATATAAGCAAATTGGTTGATAAAATGAAGTAAACATTACATCATATATATTGAAAATTCATCTTATCATTTGTGAGGAGGAATCATAACTATTAAGACTTAAGTTATTGAGAATTATAGAACAGATTAGAATAAAAAATAGTTCAATGACAACATACATTCATGGATGTCACCACCTACCTTCCAAAACATTTTATAGAGAGATAGAGGCTATTGTAAACTCCACCCATCATTTGACCCCTATCTATTATAATAACCAATTCAATCGAACCTTGTTTAGAGGTCCTCATCCCATGTACAGAAAGGTGAGGCCCCAACAAAAACTTTTTTATGTTATGCTTGTGGGTCAATGCTATATATAGCTTGCAGAGGGAGAGGAACGAATTATCGCTATATAGAGTTGTGTTCTAGTCAAAATTCCACCCTCGAACAAGGGAACTTCCTTTAAATTTAGACACCTAGCCCCTATCTATACTATACAAAAATTGTCCCAAGTCATACAAAAACTCATTTATTTGATCAAAATCATTCACTTATTTTAATTACATGTCTTAAGAAATTACAATTTTATTATCCACATTAATTTAAGATTGTATAAATTATAAATTATATATATATAATTAACAATATGCATACAAAGATTTATAGTTGTTAAATTAGTGCCATACACAGTAATTCACTTAGACATTTGAAAACATATTAGAATCCAACCTCAATTATATGTAGGAATAATGTTGTTAGACCTCAACAATATCATATACCAAAATATAATTATTATGCAATTAAGAAAAAAACTAATGAAAAAAAGAGAGCAAGCGTCATGACATCTTCTCCTTTACATCCTTAACTATTATGTTATTAGCTTCAAGAATGTTCAAATTGTCTAGCTCTTGATAACTTATATCTATAACCGTATATCATGATTTTTTTAACCCACTTATTTAAAAAAAGGCTTGCAAAAGTTAACTACACACGTATTAATCGTCATATTTTATAACTTAGTGTGGAAATGAAATTCAAATACATAGCTGTGAATTAAAGCAACCGAAAAAGGGAATAACCGTTGCATTTTTTACAAATTTATTGCACGTTTTAGTGAGGATTGTGAAGCACCGAAAACCTATGGTGCTAATGTCATAGTAATTAGAGTTAAATGCATTTTATTTAATTTATTAAATGTAATTTTTGTTTTTCGAAAATGAATTTTATACCTATTGCTACCAATAGAAATTTAAGAAAGTTACAATTTTTATTTCAATCTTTGAATTATAACGAATATAAAATATTTTTTTATTATTGCATGATTAATACAGTGCATCAACATTATAATTTTCATATTGGATTGAATGAAAACTTGTAATAGACTAAAAGTCTTACATTTACCAAAGAAAAGTTGATTTTATTAAAGAATTAATAACAATAAAGCATAATTTATATTTATGGTAAATAATTGGAGATATAATTTCTTAATATTCTGTCATTTTTTTATCATATATATACATCAAATCTAATTATTACTTTCAACACATTCAATTGTTATGAATACCATTGAAATAGAATTTCTAAATTAAGATTAAAAAGTCTTAAACTAACCAAAGAGAATTTTGATTTTTAAGAAAGCTTGATAAAACATTATTATATTATTTATGAAATAAAAATTGGTTAAATACATTTATTATTTTTCAATAAAAAATAACCCATTAAATATTTATGAATAGGATTGAGAAAAAAAACATCTAAACTAAGACTAAATAGTATTAAATCGATCAAAGAAAGAGTTGATTTTAAGAAAGTGTGATCAAATATGATTATGTAAATTTGTTATTGTTAAATAAAAAAAAAATACATTTAATTAAATAAAAAATATCATTATATAATTATCATACGATATATAGACATAACAACATTTACACACAAGAATTGAAATTGAAATTTACAAGATTATATTATTTTATTCAATAAAATATTCACTTATAATATCAATTATTAATTAATTAAAAATACTAATATTAATTATTGAACATGTTAATCTACTATGGTAACAAAGTGAAAAGTTAAATAAGTCACTAGATAACTCCACTTTTTACGATGGGTAGATGAGATTGAACGATTTATTAAATATTCATATGGAATACAAAATATTGTGTGTGTGTGTGTATGTATATGTATATATGTATATATGTATATATACATGTATGTATGTATATGTATATGTATATGTGTGTGTGTATATACATGGTATACATGTACATATACATACACACACACACACACATATATATATGTATGTATGTATGCATACATACATACATATGTGATGCAGGAGCATACCTTGTTCATTGCAATCTTTCATCAACCAAAAATACTTTCACAGTTTATTTCCTATTCTGTAGTTTCAACATTTAATTCTATGTTTCTTTGTATTTTCTCACAGGATCTGCAGAGCTGGATTTTGTTCATAGACATGTTCATCTACCTTATCCTATGTCCATGGGATGTTTGGATCTTTTTCCAGCAAGTTATCGCTTCTGAAATCTGAGATAGTTTTTTCTAGCTTGGAACATCGCAACCGCTTGGACCTATTTTCTAATGGTGAATCTCAACGGATCATTTTCATAGCTTGTGGGTCTTCAGTTCATTGTTTCCAATGTTCCTTGACGTGTGTTTGATCTTCCCTTGGGGCTCATACTTTATTCTATGGATTTTTCAGAAGGATCTCTTTGGCTGAGGCCAACCTTGTTGTTTTACATGTTTCATCTTGTTCATCACCATTTGTTTCATCTTGGGCTGATGCAAATCATTCTTGATTGCATAAATCAATGTAATTAAGCATCTAAAAAGTAGCCAAGAGAATATAGAAGATAAATTTATATTTTAGGAGCTCCGGAGTTGGCTCGCATTCTTACTTGAAACCAGATATTGTACTTGAGCATGTATGTAATAAGGCTAGTGTGCTGAATCTTGTAAGCTCGCATGTAGCCGACATTTTGTAATTGATTTTCATGATATAATATAGTATGTTATTGCATTGCCTCCATCACATTGAGTTTTTTTTGTTGTGTAACTCTTGCTACATTGTCCAGACTATTCTCTTTGAGGACCTCCATGTCATGACTGCAGCAAGTGGTATCAGAGCAATTTTTTGTTTCGAAGATTGTGTTGTCCTATAAGGTTTAATTGTAAGGTGGCGGATTGAGGATCTGTCCTATAGCTGCAAAGGACTGGTGTGAAGATGGCACAAAGAGGAAATGTTAGAGATGGTGGAGTGTGTGGAAATGCAGACTATTGTGATGGAAATACTAAGAGGAATTGTAGCCCAGTTGGAAGTTGTTGAAATTGTTGGCATTTTTTATGATTATGTTGTTTCAACAACTTCCAACTGGAAATACTAAGAGGAATTGCAGCCCAGTTGGAAGTTGTTGAAATTGTTGGCACTTTTTATGATTATGTTGTGATTGTCATTGATGGACACACACTTGCTTTGAGATCACTTTTTGTATGTATGATTTATGCTCAACCAGTATTCGTTCCAAATCGGTATTATATAGTAGTCTTTAGACTATTGATATTTTGCAGAAAGTATTTACCAATCTCAAGTGGTATGATGACCTCAAGCGGTCAGAGGATCTCAAGTAGAGTGAAGAAACTAAAGCGGCAGTTATCATTTTCCCAGTCTTCATTTTTGACAACCGGTAATCGGTTTAATGTTTGAACCACTATTACTCTGTGATTAGTGACCAACCAGTAATCGGTAAAGTTGTATGAACTGATAATATTTTTGTGATGAGTTACCATCCACTAACACTTTGATGGTGATTTTGTACCATGTTATCAAATGTGTCTAGATGCAATGAACCTAGGAACTTGCAATGTAATCCTATTGGACCGACATGAAATCAGATTCCTTTTTTAAGGACATCATGTCTAAGGTTTTAAGGTATGTAGCTATTAGGGTTTTTGGTGGTTGATGAGTTTTTGTATGTGCGATCTTAGAAGAGAAGATCAAGTCTATGTGTTGTAACAGAGTGTGGATTGACTAAAGACCGAAGTAATGCTGAAATGCATTAGCAATGAGCTATCATGGATCTAACCAAGTAGACTGGGCTATTTGCTAGATCATTAACTTGTTGATTACTCACATCTTCGACAAGTCTAAAACCCTTAACCGGGTAGGCCCAGAAAAGCATTTGTAAATCTTCTAACAAGGTGGTTCACATCCATGGACCTGAAATCCTCTCACAAGGTAGTCTTTAATCGGACTTATCTCCTAACAGAGATTGAGTCTTCTAACAGGATCTGTTCTGGTGAAGAACATTGTATGACCTTAACCGGTCTGACCTTAACTGGCCTGGTTACTATTCTATAGATAGTTACTTGTGAGTTTCATCTCACCATGGTTTTTCCCATTTGGGTTTCCATGTCAAAATCTCTTGTGTTATGGTGATTGTGCTTCTATGGGTGAATGCCTTTTTGTTGTCTGGTTTGCATTTGTGTTAACCAGTTTGTTAGTAAAACTGTTATACCAGTTTACTGCTAAACTATTTAAGTTTTTAAGATTAGTATTCTTTGGCATACTAATTCACCCCCTCTCTTAGTATTCATGAATTGGTATCAGAGCCAACCTTTCTATAAGTCTAACCACTTGGAAAGAGATATGGGGGAATACACTATGAAGGAACTTACTCATCGACTCACTCAGACTGAGCAAGCCTATGATGAACTCAAAGTCAATTATAAGGCCTCTTTGGCAAAAAGGAGAGAGCGTGCTGAGAAGGTGATTGAGCTAACTGAAAATAGTTCCTCTGATGAAGCGGATATGGAAGCCCTAGTTGAAGAAGTTGAAAAACTGAATGAGTCTAATGCCGACCTAAGAAGGGAATTAGAAGGACTGACTATTAGGATGTGTGAAGAGCTTGAGAACTGGAGGAAAACTGAAGATTTGGTAAAAGACAAAGATCATGAAATCTCCAGGCTAAAGCAAGAAATCACTGAACTTACCACTCATCTCCAAGAAAGCAAAGTGGAAAAAGAAGATATGCAAGGTGAACTTAACTTGGCTATTTTTGAGAATGCATCCTTGAAGGAGTCTAATGCTACTATTACCAAAGAACTCACTGAGTCAAAGGAAGTAATTGCCAAATTCAATAAGAGCACTATTAAGCTAAAATAAAAGCTTGAATCAGCAAAACCGATAAAGAATACCACTAGACTTGGTTTCTCTGAATATGAGGAAGGTGAGACCTCTGGAGCAAGAGATGTAGCATCCAAGAATCAACTGACATCAAAGGATAAAGGTAAGAAAAAGTTTAAACCTATTTGCTTTAATTGTCTCAAGGAAGGACATACTACTAATGTATGTAGATATAAGGCTTACAATAACTTTCCTTACTTTCTGAACAATAAGCCTAGATCCTATAGATTTAATGGAAATTTTTATGCATGCAACAAGTTTGGGCATAGAGCATTTGAATGCAGGTCTGTCATGCACAACATTGGAAGGTATCCTCAAAGGAGTCAAGGAGTTTTTCCTGAACCCTCTGGGAACTAGAATCCTAATCGATTTAATACCTATAATCATCAATCAAGTAGTAGTAGCTATCAAGTGGCAACCAGATGGAGAGCAACCTATTTGATCTATCATGATAGTGGTCACACTGCTGCAACATGTAGAAGGAAGAATGGAAACATGAATAAAAAACCTTGGAGAGCATCTGGAATGGTTTGCTATCATTGCAACAAACCGGGTCATACAACAAGATTTTGCAGGATGAGAAAGAATATAACGGATGATATACCCGTCACTCCGGAAGGAAAGATTGATGTTGAAACTGTTCAAGTGGATATGAAGAAAACCTGGAAAAAGAAGCCAGAAGAAGTGATTCAAGAAGAATCAGTTTCTGCACCTAGTGTGGAAATATCTGAACTGGCAAAGTAAGCTACAGAAAAGATTAGGGGGAAAAAAATTGGTAAAATATTTCGAACCCTAGTTTACACCAGTAAAAGACCTTAACTGGTATGTGATACCTATCAATTGGTAGAAGACCAAAAATGGTAAAAGGCAAATTAGGATTTACGCCCTAATAATGGAGGATTTATTATGGTAGGTGAAGAATTCATTTAAAAGAAATTTTCAAGTCATTTTTCACTTATCAGTTTGCAAGCGAAGAAGTTTTCGAGTGCAGAGTGACAAAAGGCGAATTGTCTTGCGATTCGGAGAGATTTCAAAACCTTGAAGAAGAATCAGAAGATAATATCAATCAGTCAAGTGAAGAACACCAAGCGGTAGTCTAGAAACTGAAGTAGTCCGTGGTGAAGCGGAATTTCCAAGCCCTAAATTTTGACTTACAAAGGTATTTCTCGAGTTTTTATGTTTGTCATGGCTTCTACATCGCACTCTAGTTCTAGTGCACCCATTGATTTAGTAGATTTCATCCAATGGAAGGCAAAATACAATGCACTATCCCAAATACATACTGGTGTAATAGGGGAGGAAGGTATTTCAGATTATATTGATTGTAAAATTCAAGACCTAGGATCTCTAGTGATCCATTCTCAGTTGAGTTTGTTCTATGGGAAAGACAAGAAGATCAAACTGGAATTCAGCATCTTGGAAAAGAAGAAGCATCACAATGCAGTCTATTTCCTTGAAGAATTCATAGATTATCACATCTACATCATTCTAAGCAGAGTGCACGGTGACAAAATGTATTTGGACCGGACACATGACATCACACCGGAAGTGATTCATGCCGTCACTAGTTTCTATAATGTTGGAGAAGTGTCAACCCTAAGGAAGATCAGCAAGATTGATATGAACAAGCTCACTGGTTGTATGAGTGACCAACGGGAAATGACCATCAATACCATCAAGGACGATCTGGTCAATTATGCCTACATGGTGATAGGTTACTGGGCATTCTATGCTAGTAGGATCAACTTTGTCTCTACTGCAGCGGTAAATGCTGGCTATAGGATGATCATGGAAGATGCCTCATTTGATTTATGCACCTATATGCAAAGGTAGCTACTGGTGAACCTGAAGTCAATCAAATAGGACAATGCCTTGAGATTTAATTTCGGTCAACTATTGGTCAGATTGTTCTTCTACTTCCAAGGCTACTTCCCAAGAGTCGGTGATATTTAGTGGTTTGCTGACCAACCGATTACAAAGCAAATCAAGGAAAGTCTTCAAGCAGTTGGAACCGGTTATCTTGAAGTCCTGAACAAATACTTTGATGAGTTCAAACGCAAGATGAGCCAAAGGGTGAGAATATCTGGTGACATTGTCAAGAAGTATGAAGAAGATATTTGCTTCACCATCAAAGTTGATGAGTGCATAATGGAGGTGGTTGAGCCTAGAAAGGAATAAGTTGAGCCTATGGGCTATGAGGTGATGTACAACATGCTAGACTGGTATGCCTCTACCCTACTTGCCTCACCACTTGATCCTAAGAAGAAGAGAACCGACACCTATTTGGAAAGGATTACACCAGTTGAAGAACCTTCAGTAAAGAAGGGAAAAGCAATGCCATCAGTATCAGCACTGGTTACTGCAGCAAGTCCCAAAGTGACCAAGCGATCACTGGCAAAGAAGAAACCAAAAGCTGTACCTGCCAAAGTATTTGAGAGAAAACGGAAGACAAAAGGTAACACACCAGACTAAGAGGACACATAATCTGAAGAACAGCCTAAGAAGACCAGGTAAACAAGGTACAAAACAAAGACAACCAGCATTGAACCGACATCCTCATCACCAGTAAATATTGTATTTCTTCTTACAAACCATTGACACATTGTCAAAGGACTATCAAGAACATTAGAAGAAAAGTGCTTGGTGATTTGAAAGAATGCTTTGATGATTTTAATGATAATGAAAATGAAGAAGTTGAATAGGAAGTCATTAAATATTTATGCATTAATGATCGGTGGCGATCAGAAATTAGATCTTAGACACCTGATTCTTTATATAACTCTTTAGATAATAAATGGTGCATTGCCATAGAGAAGGAACAGGAAATAAGAGAGGAAGTATTTGCACAATATTTTCCTGATGTGCCTAATTCAGAACTTTATGAAGTTGTGGAAAAATATAAGGGCCTCTTCTTAATGAGAAGAAGGAGACTCTTGTTACTAGAAGGAAAAGTCCTTGAAGTGGTAAAAGATACACACTCCCTTGCTCAATCCGATCTAAGGTTGCACCAAGTGGTTGAAGCCAACAGGAAAGCTAAGCAAGAACTGAAAATCAATAAACTGGATGAGGTGCATGACAGTGAAGGAGAACCGGTCACTGATCAAATGGACCCCATTGATGTTGATGCCTTGAACGGTGAAAATGTTACTCTGGATACACCAACAGAAGTGACAGGAAAGGAGAAACAGGACAAAGAAAAGGCTGACAAGGAGCAAGAAGAAGAAGAGAAGAAGCAACAGGAAGAAGAGAAGAGAAAAGAGGAAAAGAAGAGAAAAGAAGAGAAAAGAAGAGGAGAATAAGAAACAAGAGGAAGAGAAGAAGAAGGAAGAGGAAAATAAAGAAGAAGAGAAATGAAAGGAAGAAGAAAAGAAACAGGAAGAGGAGAAGAGAAAATAAGAGGAGAAGAGGAAGCAAGAAGAGGAGAAGAAGAAGAAGAATGAAGAAGAGAAGTGAAAAGAAGAAGAGAAGAAGGAAGAAGAGAAAAGAAAGATAGAAGCAGAGGAGCAAAAGAAGGTAGAAGAGGACAAGCTAAGAGCCAAAGAGAAGGAGGAAGCGGCATAGAGCACACAAGTGGAGACCCCAAAGGCCACTAGTAGTCAAGCCAAACTAGCTGACATTACCAATCCCATTGACCTCCAATCTACAAACGAATCAGAGTTGTTGCAAAGCATTAAGCTTGCCCAAGAATGGCTGGAAGTGATAAGGAGGAAGAAGGAGCAAGACGTGATTCGAACCGTGGTGGAAACTCTTACCAGTTTGATACCCGGTACCAACCCCCCTAGTACCGATTCCTCTCTAGCCCAATTGAAACTCTTATGCACAATTGTGGAGGACTAGGTACAAAGCCTGGAAGAGGTTGTTGAAGCTAACGCACAAAAGAAGCATTAAAAGGCACCGGATACTACCTTAGTGAAGAAATTAAATGAGCTCTGGTCAAAACTTTAGAAAGCATAGAAAGACATCAGTGATACAATGGATGAGGGGAAATTACTGCTCAGTAAGATAAGCCAATTCCATCTATTTTGTGATGATGTGCTGGCTCAGAAAGACAAACTGCAATCTGACTTGTAGGCATACATAAGCACTTTCAAGATGCCCTATGATTCCTTTACCACATATGGGCAAACCATTCACCTGTTTCAACTCCATTCTACAAGAATAGAGTTAGACATTAGCACCCAGACATGAGATTTGTAGGAACTTCAACTGGTTCTACTACCAAGACTGCAAATTCTTCAAAAATGCTATCTCAATCTAAATGCCTTAATGGTCACTCAAGAGATGAGTACCCTGGATACCATGGAGGAACAGGTATCCCAGATGTAAATGGAGAATGAGGTTGCTACCTCATTGCTTGAGTCATGGTCCTTATCCATGAAGACATTTATGCAGGACTTTACATCAGTTTTTGACAAGTTTCACTCTTTGTTGTCATAAACACTTTTTTTGCTAATGGAAATAGGGGTTATTAAGCTGTACTTTGTCATTGTTGGCAAAGGGGGAGTAGTATTCTGTATTTAAAATTTTGATGCATGTTATGCATACTTTCATGTTTATCTCTGTAAGGGAGTAGTATACATTGTATTTTTTGCAAAAGGGATAGTGTATATGCTTAGGGGGAGTAATTTTGATTATGGTATATTTTTATTGTAAAACACTTAGATTTCAAAATTTTCCTAAGTGTTGCCATCAATGCCAAAGGGGGAGATTGTTAGCATTTTTTATGATTATGTTGTGATTGTCATTGATGGACACACACTTGCTTTGAGATCACTTTTTCTATGTATGAGTTATGCTCAACTAGTATTCATTCCAAACTGATATTATGTAGTAGTCTTTAGACTATCAATGTTTTGTAGAAAGTGTTTACTAATCTCAAGCAGTATGATGACCTCAAGCAGTCTGAGGATCTCAAGCGGAGCAAAGAAACTAAAGCGGTAGTTATCATTTTCCCAGTCTTCATTTTTGACAACCGGTAATCGGTTTAATGTTTGAACCGGCATTACTCTATGATGACTTACCAACTGGTGATCGGTAAAGTTGTATGAACTGATAATATTTTTGTGATGAGTTACCATCCACCGGCACCTTGATGGTGATTTTGTGTCATGTTATCAAATGTGTCTAGATGCAATGAACCTAGGAACTTGCAATGTAATCCTATTGGACCGACATGAAATCAGATTCCTTTTTTAAGGACATCATGTCTAAGGTTTTAAGGTATGTAGCTGTTAGGGTTTTTGGTGGTTGATGAGTTTTTGTATGTGCAATCTTCAAAGAGAAGATCAAGTCTGTGTGTTGTAATAGAGTGTGGATTGCCTGAAGACTAAAGTAATGTTGAAATGCATTAGCAATCAGCTATCATGGATCTAACCAAGCAAACTGTGCTATTTGCTAGATCATTCACTTGTTGATTACTCACATCTTCACCAAGTCTGAAACCCTTAACCGGGTAGACCCAGAAAAGCCTTTGTAAATCCTTTAACAAGGAGGTTCACATGTGTGGACCTGAAATCCTCTCACAAGGTAGTCTTTAATCAAACTTGTCTCCTAACAGAGATTGGGATTCCTAACAAGATCTGTTCTGGTGAAGAACATTGTATGACCTTAACCGGTCTGACCTTAACCGGTCTGGTTACTATTCTACAAATAGTTACTTGTGAGTTTCATCTCAACATGGTTTTTCCCATTTGGGTTTCCACGTCAAAATATCTTGTGTTATGGTGATTGTGCTTCTGTGGGTGAATGCCTTTTTTGCTGTCTGGTTTGCATTTGTGTTAACTAGTTTGTTAGTAAAACTGTTATACCGGTTTACTGCTAAATTGTTTAAGTGTTTAAGTTCAGTTTTCTTTGGGATACTAATTCACTCCCCCCTCTTAGTATTCATTAGAAATAGCCTAGAGAAGAGGTCAACATGTTGAAGATGTGAGTGATGATGATGAAGAAGAAGTAGCTAGAGAATAGGGAGCAAATCTACCAATGAATGACCCAAATGAAGGGAGGTTTACAAGAGGATTGTGAAGAGTGAATACCAGACCACATTTTACCCCACCGAAATATGATGGCAAGCTAGACTTGGATGAATTATTGGACTGGATTACAAAGATGGAAAAATATTTTAATTTTGAAGGCACTATGGAAGATAAGAAAGGGAGATATGCATGCACTAAGTTGAAAGTTCATGCATCTCTTTTGTGTGAATATTTGCATGTTGATAGAAAGAGAAGAGGTAAAGAGAAGACTAAATCTTGGGAGTGGATGATTAGTACGTTAAAATCAAAGTTTATGCCTATTCATTATCAAGTGAATCTATTCTAAAAATTGCACTAACTGAAGTAGAAGGAATCTAGTGTGAAGGAGTATATCAAAACATTCTACAAGTTGAATATCAGATCCAGACATACTGATGATGAGATCGAACAAGTTTCTAGGTATTTGAATGGGTTGCAGATGTCAATACAATATGAACTCAGTCTAATCAAGTTGTAGAGTGTTGAAGAAAGAATCTTATCAATATGCCTTGAAAGAAGAGGATAAGTTAAACAAAATATATGAGTAGAAGCAAAGAGGTAGAGGTGGAAGGCTTTCTAGAGGAATATTTCGAGGAAGAAACTATTTCGAAGGAAGATGACCCTATAAAGATTAGAACAAAGACAAGGAAGTTAGTAGAGATGAAAGTTAATACCGGAAGGATGATAGAAACTTTTATCGGAGAAGAGAACTTGATGGCTACCGGAATGAGGGTTATGGAAAATATGATAGAAAAAAGAATAAAATATTAGTTAGAGGAACCTATTTTAAGTGCAGAGGAGAAGGGCATCATGATTTTGAATGTAAGAGGACTGATAACACTACAAGGACAACATTGGTGGAAAAGGACCATAACGTATCAACTAATAAATGGAAGATGGAGAATTATTGGTGATGAGGAGATCTTTATGTCATACTGGAGATGATGAGGAGCCCTTGTAGAAGAGGAATTTGCTCAAGACCAAATATAAGGTATCCGGTAAGTGTTGTAGAGTAATTATTGAGAGTGGTAGTTCAGATAATCTTATTTCAGAGGAGATGGTGAATAAGCTGAAGTTGGAGAGATTGAAGAACCCTAAGCCTTATCAAATAACATGTATTAGGATGATCATAAGATACTAGTAAGTGAACAATGTTTGGTGAAATTGAAGATTGGATCTTATCATGGTGAATTTTTGTGTGATATTATGCCGATGGATATATGTCATATCTTGTTGGGTAAACCTTGGCAGTTTGATAGATAGACAATACATGATGGGAGGAAGAACATATACACTATTGTTGCTAATGGGATGAAGAAGACCTTATTGCCCTTGGAGGAGTCTTTGAAGAGTGAAGTTTGTAAAAGTGCTAGAATCTATTTGGTGGATAGAAGGAAATTCTTGGATGGGATGAGACATGAGAATGTGTGTCATGCCTTAGTTCCTAAGAAGCTTGAAAATCCAATGCATGAAGAAGAACAACCAAAGGAGATAAAAGAATTGTTGACAGAATATGGAGATATCATTTTAGATAATGTACCTAATGGATTACCCCATGTGAGAAGTATTAGTCATTGCATGGACCTGATTCTTAGAGGTAGTTTGCCTAATAAAGAAGCACATCGAATGACATCGACAAAGAATGAGGAGCTGAATATACAAGTGTAAGAATTGTTGAGGAAGGGTTATATCAGGGAAATATTCAGTCCTTGTGCAGTGCCAACAATATTAGTACCTAAGAAGGATAGACAATGGAGGATGTGTACTAATTCCAGAGCAATAAACAAGATCATTATGAAGTATAGATTTCCCTTGCCTAGGATGGATGATATAAAGGATTGTTTGAGTGGAGCTAGATACTACACAAAGATAGACTTGAAATGTGGATACCATCATATTATAATTAGAGAAGGAAATGAGTGGAAGACAACATTCAAGCAAAATGAGGGACTATATGAATGGTTGGTGATGCCTTTTGGATTGACTAATACATTGAGTACTTTCATGAGGTTGATAAATGAGGTGTTGAAGAAATTCGTGGGTAAGTTTGTTATTGTGTATTTGGATGACATTTTGATTTTCAGTAAGAGCAAGGAAGAATATATGTTGCATTTGAGACAAGTTTTGCAGAGGTTGAGAGAAGATAAGTTGTTGATAAATATTAAGAAGTATAGTTTCATGAAGGAAGAGTTAGTCTATTTGGGATTTGTGATGTCTATGAAAGGATTGAAGATAGATTCTAAGAAGGTAAGAGCAATCGTTGAATGGCCTACACCAAAAAGCATTGGAGAGGTAAGATAATTTGAAGGATTTGCTAGCTTCTATCAAAAGTTTATTAGAAATTTTAGTTTAGTTTGTAGCCCTATGATAGAAGCAATGAGAGGAGATAGGAAGGATTTCAAGTGGACAACCAGAGAAAATAGGAGTTTTGAATTGTTGAAGCAGAAGGTGATAGAGCAGCCCATGTTGGCTTTACCAATTTTTAGCAAAGTATTTCAAGTGGACTGTGATGTAAGTGGGAATGTAATTAGAGTAGTGTTAAGTCCAGAAGGTAGACTAGTAGCTTATTTCAGTGAGAATTTGAATCATGCAAGGAGAAGATATTCTATGTATGATCAAGATTTTTATGCCATAATTCAAGCATTGAAGAAGTGGAGACATTATCTGTTGCTTAAGGAGTTTGTGTTGTATACCGATCACCAAGCTTTGTAGTATTTGAATAGTTAGAGTAAGTTGAACCAAAGACGTATGAGATGGGTGGAGTTCTTGTAGAGTTATAACTTTGTTTTGAAGTGTCGAAGTGGAAATTCAAATAGAGTTGATGATGCATTGATTAGAAGGAGGAATCCGATGATAGAAATGAGAGTGGACGTATTAGATTTTAAATAATTGAAGAACTTGTATGAGGAAGACTTGGATTTTGCAGAACCTTGGAAAGATTGTAAGGAACCGATTATGGTGGATAGAAATAAGTGGTTCGATTATTTCATTCATGATGAGATATTTTTCAGAGGAGATTAGTTGTGTATACCTAGGAGTTATATGAGAGAGAATCTAATAAAGGATAAGCATAGTGGAGGATTAGCTAGACACTTTGGTATTGACAAGATAGTAGCATTGATTAGTGAGAATTACTTTTGGCCTCAGATAAATAGGGATGTCAAGGAATTTGTGTAGACCTGTAGATTTTGTTAACTTGCAAAAGGTAGTAGTCAGAATGTTGGATTGTATAAGCCTTTGACCATTTTGGAGAGACCTTGGGAGGACATAAGCATGGATTTTATACTTTGATTGCCTAGGATGTGGAGAAGAAATGATTCTATATTTATGGTGGTAGATAGGTTCTCAAAGATGAAACATTTTATACCTTGTAAGAAGATGACAGATGTAGTACATGTTACTGACCTATTTTTCAAGGAAGTGTTGAGATTACATGGATTACCTAAGAGCATAGTTTCAGACAGTGACACTAGGTTTGTTCGATATTTTTGGAGAATACTTTGGAAGAAGATGAAGATAGATTTGAAGTTCAGTTCTACTATTCACCCACAAATTGATGGACATATAGAAGTAGTGAATAGGAGTTTGAGAAATTTGTTGATATACTTAGTTGGAGAGAAAATCGCAAGTTGGGACTTGATTCTTCCACAAGAAGAATTTTCCTACAATAATTCAGTAAATAGAAGTACCAAAAGTATACCTTTTGAGATTGTTACTAGATAAAACCCTAGAGTTATATCAGAGTTGAAGGATGGCCGTAATGAGGACAAGAGGAGTGAAGAAGTTGTATAATTTGCAACACATATGAAGGTAGTACATACTTAGGTCAAACAATATTTGGAGGACATGCGCAACAAGTATAAGAAGAAAGAAGATGAAAAGAGGAGACATAAGGAATTTGAAGCTGGAAATGAAGTGATGGTGCCAAAAGTGATGGTATATCTAAGAAAAGAGAGATTTCTAGTTGGAACCTATAATAATTTGTAAATGAGGAAGTTTGGACCTTCTAAGATCTTGAGGAAATTCAGTTCTGGAAATGCATATGAAGTGGAGTTACCAGATAGTTTGGGTATTTCATCTATATTCAATATTGTAGATCTACATCAGTACCATGAGGTCAAATTCAGTGATGACAATGTAGTAGACTTGGAGAAGAAGATACCCTGGAGGGAACCAGACCAGATTGAAGACATTTTGAATAGTCGGATTAGGTGTAGCACCCAAAGAAACCAATACAAAGAGTACCTTGTGAAGTGGAAAGACAAAATAGTTGAAGATTCATCATGGATTTCTCAAGAAAAGGTAGACCATCTTGGCTTTCCTCTGACTCTAGTAAAGTGAGGGACTCACTTTGCCATCAAAACCAGATGTCTGATGCAGGAGCAACCCTGGTTGATGGCAATCTTGCATCAACCAAAAACATTTTCTTTTCAATTTGTTTCCTATTTTGCAATTTTAGCATTTTCTCATCGGATCTACGGAGATGGATTGTTTTTATAGACATGTTCATCTACCATATCCTAAGTCTATGGGACATTTGGATCTTCTTCTGGAAAGTTATCGCTTTTGGAATTAGAGACATTTTTTTTTAGCTTGGAACACCGGAACTGCTTGGACCTATTTGTTATTGGTCAATCCTGTGGATCATCTTCGTAGTTTGAGGAGCTTCAGTTTATTTTTCCAACATTCCTTGGTGTGTGTTCGATCCTCACTTGCAGTTTGCACTTTATTGTATGGATTTTTCAAAAGGATCTCTTTGGCAGAGGTTGACCTTGTTGTTTTATATGTTCCATCCTATTCATCCATATTTGTTTCATCTTGGGCCAACGCGGATCATTCTTGATCATATAAATCATTATAATTAAGCATCTAGAAAGAATCATGAGAATATAGAAGGTAAATTTGAAGTGTAGGAGGTTTGGAGTTCGCTCACATTCTTTCTTAAGCCCGAATATTATACTTGAGCATGTATGTAATTAGGCCATTGTACCGAATCTAGTAAACCCACATGTTGCCGATAGTTAGTAATTGATTTTCATGATATAATATAGTCGATTCCTACAATACCTCCATCACATTGAGTTGTTTTTGTTGTGTAACTCTTGTTGCACGGTTCAGACTATTCTCTTTGAGAACATCCATACTATGACTACACCAATATGTATGTAAAGTTGTAAATGAAACGACTATCAAAAATATATATATATATATATATACATATATATATATATATATATATATACATATATATATACATATATATATACATATACATATATATATATATATATATATATATATATATATGTATGTATATATATATATACAACAGAATTCAATGGAAGGTATAATTGGATGGAAAGTATCAAATCATGTTGCCTATGTAAAGTATCTCTAAATTTAATTCACAAGAAACATACATTTGCATAAGCATAGAAATCTATAAAAAAATTGATCTAAGTTCAATAATGAATTTGTAACAATACAAGGTAAGTGAAAACCTACAAGTATTGTTCAACAAAATGGACAATAGAAAGAACTCGAAAAGACAAAGTTGTATGCATCAAAAGTCACATTAACTTATCCAAAATTGAGTTTAAAAAATCAACATGGAATTCCAATAGTCTCTAGAATCCAATAGATTTGCAATGAAGTATCTAAGTTGCAAAATAAAATAACAACAAATTTCAAATTTTCAAAAAAACCTAGGAATTTAGGTACCCCAACTTGGTAGGGACATAACTTTCAGCTGGTAACTTGAAATTTGAAACTACTTACACTATTGGAAAGGCCTTGAAGAGAAATAATTTCAATCCCTTAAAACCATGGCCTTTGTATTATCAATTTAAGGGATTGACAACACTTTTGACCCCAAATTCCACTCTGAAGACCTCCAAAAATGTGATTTACTAAAATGTAGAAAATACTAAAAATTTTGATTTTTGATATTTTTTAATTTTATCACCTTCGGCTTGTTTTGGATCATCCTTGGAAGCCTCTGGGTCATTTCTTCCCCCTTGAAAAGAAATGGGCCCCATTGCACTATCCTATTGCAATAGTTGAGGGAAACATGTAGCAATATGTTCACTAGTAAACCACTTGCCTTGACGTGGATGCTTTCTTGCTTGGACAACACGATACAAAGGAATTTGTATGCTATGAATAGTTTT
The DNA here is from genome assembly GCF_030272615.1 of Cryptomeria japonica. Lineage (NCBI taxonomy): Eukaryota > Viridiplantae > Streptophyta > Pinopsida > Cupressales > Cupressaceae > Cryptomeria > Cryptomeria japonica. The sequence goes on from NC_081414.1 coordinate 683,210,896, forward strand.
CATAAAAACATCAATAATTTGATCACTATCTATGGAGTATTCGTCTTTGGATTCAAATCACCAGCATGAATTGTATCGGCAACATCTGAAGTGTCCAATAAAGGTGAAAAATATGGATGAAGAAACTCCACATTAAAAATAGGGTGAATAACTAAAAATGGTGAAATATTCAATTCAAAAGTATTCTCACCAGTCTTCTTGAGGATAGTGTATGGGCCACACCATAGAGGGAAGAGTTTCTTATGGATCCCTTTAAAGTCTTTCCTTTTGAAAATGAACCTAGACCTTATCACCCACCTAAAAATGACGTGGTGTGTGATGCTCATCATGGCACTACTTGTATTTTTTATTTGCTTGCTACACTATCTAGTTGACCTATTACTGGAAATGATGAATTTTGTCAATAAATTTGGAGGCCCTATCTACCTCCTTTTCTACATATGATGTTGTCTCATATTCTATGGCTGGAAGAGACACATCTAGTGGAGCTAGAGGCTAGTATCCCAAACACACCTCAAGGGACTAAAATAAAATAAAATAAAATGAATGAATGCATTGGTATTCTGCCATGGACATGAACTAAAAATTTTGACAAGAAAGAATTTTTTCAAAAAAATATGTATTAACCACTGTAAATGTTATTCTATTATTGATTACTAGAATGGACAAAACATTAAGATTGTGCATAATAATTTTTAAAAAATGTATATAATTAATTTACATTATCAAAAAGTTATAATTATTTTTAGGTCTTAAAAGTCTATATTAATATTATTTTCTATTTATTTTATTTTTCTTTATTTTTATTTTTTTTGCATAAGCAATTTTTTTATCATTTTGATTTTTGAGAATGTGAATTATTAGAAAGTAATTATTTCTCATCTAAATATAATTCTTATTACATTTAAACATGTCTTAATTTAGCATGATAACACATTATTTTTGTAACCTCTTGAAAGGATCATATATATTAGTCCCCCAAATTGAAATTTCACATTTCCTACCAAACACTTGCCTTTTAAAAATCCAAATCCATAAATCACTTCTTCTAGTTAGTTATAGTAAAAAATACTTAAGAAAGGTACTAAATAGAAATAAAAAATCTAACATTCATCTTCCATCAACACACTCTCCCTAGATATCTATAAACTATTTGTAGACATCTAAAATTTCCATCTAGTCCACACTTCATAGAATTTGATTGCTACATAAATATACATATGCACCTACAATATATTTTTGATACATTATTATTGAGTCAACCTAGGGTCCTAATTGAGGAAGATCACTAGATGTGATTCGTGTACCAAGCTTTTCATATTAAGCTATTATCACCACAAGAGTAGGAAAAAAAGTACTATGTCAAGCATAAGATAGCTTTTCATAAATTGAATAGAAGACAATGACATTAGTATACTATATTTTTGCACCTAACTATACTAGAGAGGAAACTACTTGGCCTAAACAAATAAGACCATAACTTAGAGAAATAGTGCACACAAGAAATATAAGATAAAAGCACAACATTGTGTCACGTTTCAGGCCAACTTATCAACACAAGTGAGTTTAAGTAATTATAACTACAAAATAATTTTAATCAAACATATGGTCTATAGAGATTCATTATAGTTATCTTATATATGGGCCACAACGTTTCCAATTGGAATTGTCTACTAAATGTATATTTTATAGTACTTAGGATCTAATTACCAATTTTTATTTTTATTTTTGAAAAACTCAATGTTTCAACAACTCCTACTTTTATAAATAATATATTTTTTGAAATGTAAAAATACCCTTTTATAGATCTATAAGTGAATTTTCCAAATTAAATATCCTTCAATATTTTTAATTAGTTTTTTATATTTTATTTTTATTGAAATTAGGTCATCAACACTAAAATATAAGGTTGATTATCTTGTAAAGGAAAAATACTTAAATTTATTTAAAAATTTTGAAAAAAAATAAATGAACTAGAGAAAAGAGTCTATTTCAAGATGATATAATTCTTTTCTAATTTGGATAAATAATTAATAAAAAATGTGACACTAAATGGAAAGATTTGTATTTCAATACATGCAATTTTTCAAATTATTTGAAAGATAAATATACATTAAAAAAATTGTTAAAAATATCTTTTTGCACTAAAGTTTCAAGTTATCAACATACACAAAAAAATTGAAGAAAAAAAGCTCAAATTTACTATATAAAGTGTGAGGCCTCGTGTAACTTCAATTTCAATATTTTATCAACAACTAAATTATAGTGTTTACTTTATAAGAAAGTATATTCAAATAATTTTTTCAATTTTAAACAAAATTAAAAACATAAAATACACAAAAAAAATACACATTTTATTAGTTTACATCATTTCAAAATTCAAATCATATATTTCACTTTATATTGATTCAATTTAAAAAGTTGAATCAACATTAGCCATTTCCTTATAAAAGCGTGACAACAAAAAACTAGGGTAAAGCATCCTGACAATAAAAACTAGAGAGAGAACCTAAATAAAACTACAGTAATTTACCCAATTTATAATTCTTCTGAATGGTTTCTTTATTAATAATCATAACTTTCTTTCTAAAGCTATCAATAGGGGTCATACCCTTATCTTCACTATGGAGCCTCATAGTAGGACCCAGTTGGGACATCTCATTCACATCCAATTCCTCATCCATGTCCTCCGATGGTGCTCTGTGATTTTTATGTGTACTTGAATTCACCACCTTAGCCTTCTTGACCAACATCGTGCTGCCAAATGGGGAATTGCTCTGAGAGATAGCATGAAGAACTTTATCCTGCTCATTAAGTGTACAAAGACCCTCACTGGTATTGTCCATGGCTACCTTAGTCACTTGCACCACCGTACTTAGACTATGTTTAAGCTTGTGATAATCATCTTCTAGGGTCTTAATGCACTCTTCATGATCCTTCTTGATGTCTTTGATACCATTAGCCAGGGGCCTCATATTAACAAGAATATTTTCCAAGTCCCTGCTAGGCGAATTGGCCTTCTCCTTAAGAATATTGATCTCTTGAAAGATCTAGGAGAATAGGGTTTTTTTATTATATTGTCAATTCTTCAGATTGACATTATAAATCGAGTTCTCAAGGATCAAGGATCCCATCACCTTAGGGGTAGCCCCGCTAGCATCAATAGGCATAAAAGCATTAACATCTTGAACCTCTATAGGCCCATTCAATTCAATCTGAGAGGCCTTCATTCACTTAGCGACATTCACCACCGGGGGCCCATAAATTTTTTATTTACCCTTAGCACTCGACACAAAAACCCTAGTCACCCTTTTATCCTTCACATCAGTACTAGGGTCCACTAAATCAAGAGCATATTTAGGGTCACATTCTTCTCAAATACAATACTAGTTTTAGCCCTCATGAAGAACAAGGGAGGAAGCCCTTTTATCATGAGTTCTAATGCTATGATTTAAAGATGAGGGCAAATAAAAGAGAAAAGAAATGCATTTGTTATGTCATATATGATTTAGAATGATGAAATGATAGTTGAATAAGCTGCATAATTTACCATCTAGGGTGAGATATCACATGATGGCCTCCAAAATCACCTACCATGGCTTCGAGAGAAAATCCCCACCCACCATCAGTATTCTTCCTCACTTTCTCCCTCTCTTTTGGTAGGAATAAAGAATCCATAGCCTCGATCACACATTTCTTATCTTTGTAGAATTAGGTTCCCTCAATCAAGGTGTTAGATATCTTAACCACAAGCTCCTCATTAACCTCCATCTCAATACTATAAACACTAATCACACCATCCTTCCACCGCTAAACAAAGGCCTTAGTGACAAGGGAATCTACGCCATGTAGAGTCTTGATATAGCTAGTCAGGCCTCTCGTCAAGAGCTCATCCCAAACAACAGCCTTACTTAGCTATTTTCATAAAACCTGGGTTCCACATGGTTCCTATCTTACCCCATCCTACAAAAAACCCCAATCACAGCAGGCTACAACACAACCAAGTTCAAGCTAAACTAAATGAAAAGGATTAAAAAACCTCCTAGAAAGTTCATCTTTCTTCTCATAAATGATGTCTTACCCAAGGCATCAAGAATATCATTATTCTCCATCATTTCTAAGAACCCCTTGCACTTCGCACACATTAGAATAATTGTTTATAAAGATGTGGAGATCCAGTGGGATCTGGTCATAAATGTTCCAGACTTTGGTACTTGGTAAACAAACCCCAATGTTGGATAAATTATCCAACACCTTATTACCTTCATGGTACAAATGTAAAATTTTAAATTCATCAAAGTCTCTAAGGAGAATTAGGAAGTCTTCACATATATCTTTAATTGACCAGCTAGGGGGGAGGAACCCATTAAACAACTAATGATGTTTAGGGAGTCACATTCCAACCAAACCCTTTCCAATCCTTTCTCTTTATCCAATTTGATCGCAGCATAGGCTACAAAAGTCTCAGCAAAATGGTTTGTCTAGGTACCCAAAGGGAGGGCCACTGTCGAGATCAGACTGTCATTGTTATCACACACCACTCCCCCACATCTTGCATGTCCGAGATTCCCCTTCGCCACCCCATCCATATTGATTTTAACCCATCCCAAGGGAGGAGGACACCACTTAATTCTATCTCGGGAGCATTTCAACTTAAGCAATGGCTTGAAGATATCCCAATTAACCTTCCATCTATAAGCAATTTCTAGATCAGCCTTCGAGGGAGAGTGGGAACCATCAACTTTAACATCATCACAGATAAGTTGAAAGTTTTCTCTGATGACTAGATGAATTTTATTAGCAACAACATTAGCACAATAGTCTTTATCCCTAAGGATCCAATTGTTTTGTTCTTTCCAAATGCCCCACATAATATGAGGCAGCACGAGGTTCCAAATGCAGGCAAGAGAGTGATTAGTAGAGGTAGAAGACCATTGAGTTCAACACCCCATAACAGAACTGGGGAACACCCAATCCAAAGACCACAAATTCAAAAGGATGGACCAAACCTCCTGGGAAAAGGCACAACTAAACAAGATATGGAAAAGCATCCTCAATATAATTCAAGCACAAATAATAACGATTGGGAATGACCATATCTTTTTTACAAATATTATCAATGGTCAGGACTTTGTTCCTAAATAAGAAACCAAAAGAAGATGTTAATTTTTGGGATGATCCTATGATTCCAAACTAGCTCCCAGAAAGGCTTGGGAAAAAGAGCTCTGGTTTGTAGCCTAAATGTTGAAGAAATGGAGAAGTTACCATCCAAAGACTAAGACCAAGTTAAGAGATCCTTCGACCTAGATAGAGGAATATTCACAAAGCTCAGTGAAATCTTGAAGAATCTATAGAGAAGGATCCAATATAGTCAGGTATACCCACTTGTGGTTGTGAATGTAATCTTCCACCCATATGCCAAACTACCTGGTACAAGCCTCCCAAAAATGACTGATCACATGATCATCTACCAGTGGAGCATCACCATACTACCAATCATCCCCAAACAATATTTTCCTTCCATTTCCCAAAGGCAAGTAAAGACCTTGAGAAAGAAAAGACTTGGTACCTGAGATGAACTTACAAAGGATAGAGCAAGAGGCCATAGGTCTGTCATCAACCAACATATCCCAAGTATGCGAGTACCCATTTAAATATTTGCCATGTAATTTTCTGGTCCAATCGTTATCTTCTTTAATTTCCATCTCCTCCAAAGTTGTTTCATTAAAAGATCCAAATTGAACTACTTCATTTTTTGAATAGTCGTACCTCCCATATTCTTAGGTAAACAAACTTGGTCCCATGAGACCAAATACAAGATCTTCTTAACTTGCATCCCTGACCATAGGAAATTCCTTTGTATCTGCTCAAGTCTAAGTAGGAACCTTATAGGGATTTTGAAAAGGCTCAGAGCATAAACAAGAATATTTTAAAGGGAAGCCTTGATCAGTTGAACCTTATCCACTTGGGATAAGAGATCCCCCTTCCAACTAGCGAGCTTGGCGTAAAATCTATCAATAAGTTTACCCCAAAATTCATTAGGCACTTCAAAACCACAAAGTGACAGACAAAGATATGTCAACGGTAAATAATCAATTTTGCATCCAAGGATTTGGGCTATTATTTGTTGTCTCCTCTCAAGGGTAGCTTGGAAGAAAATAGAGCTCTTCTGGAGGCTAACCATCTAACCTGAAGCATTCTCATACAACGCCATCATTCTCTTAATGGTTTTGGCTTCATAGATGGAACTTTCCCTCATAAGGATAGTGTCATCAAAGTTGTTGATGAGAGCAGGTTTGATTATTAGAAGAGGGGACCAAGCCCTTTAGAAACCCACATTTGACATGTTTCTGGATGGATCTACCCAATGCCTTAGCCATGATAATGAACAAAAAAGGTGATAGGGGGTCATCTTTCCTCAAAATTTGTGATGAGGAAAATAAGACAATAAGAGAGCCATTGAGAATCACCATGAAATTAGCTGAATAGATCAGCTGAGAAATAATCTTAGTGTAGAGCTCATCAAAACCAAAAGTAGACAAAAATTTTAGCAAGAATCTCCAACTCACTCTATCATAATCCTTGACAAGGTCCAATTTGAGAAAGAACCCTGCCTTCTTATTCACCAAGAGAGTGAATATTTTCATGCACATTCATAACTAGAATTTGCCTGCTAGGCACAAAACCATTATGCTTACCAAATATAAGTGAAGGAAAAAAGGGCTTAAGTCGCCTTAAATAATTTTAGTGAAAATATTATAAACAAAATTACAAAGACTAATAGGTCTAAAATCCATAAAGGAATTAGCCCTTGGCTTCTTGGGGATAAGAACAATAAATGTAGCATTTAATTCTTTCAACAAATATTTAGACCCCAAAAACTCTTTGGTGGCAGTTGAATATCATCAAGCTCTAGCTTAAGATCCTCTTTATTTTTAAATATATATCCAAAGGAGGTCTTGTTCCATTTCTGTACATTCATTTTAACAACCCCAAGCTTCTTAGAAATCCTAAACATGGTGGTACCATGGATGTTAGTAGCCCACCAATCCCTGATCTTACTTTTGAGATCCGGATCTAGAATCCACATCTTTACGAACCTAAAGGGAAAGTTATTTTTCCGCAAGCTCTATCCATTACAATAGAGACAAGGAAGTGATTAGACTTGATCCTGGACAAGGATGAATGTTTGCAATTAAAATTGTTAAGCCACATAAGCGAAATAAGGGTCCTATCTAGCCTAACTTGGATGAGATCATCCCCCAATCTCCTATTTGACCAAGTAAAATAAGCTCCATGTAAATCCAAATCAAGTAAACCATACAGATTAGTGAAATCCAGAAGATCATGGCTGCTATCTAAAGCAATGGGAGAACCTCCCCTTTTGTCAGAACTATACAGGGGAGTGTTAAAGTCTCCCATAACAAATTTAATATGTATATATGTTTATATATCTATATATGCACATATTTTACATCTATAACACTCAATAACAATATTCACAAACAATTTTATGATTGCTAAATCAACTTCATTCACAATGATTGAATTAGACATTATGAAATTATATAAATATCCAACCTTAATAATATATAGGAATAATGACTTATGACCTCAACAAACGTTATATACTAAAATGTAATTACTATGCAATAGAAAAATAATCAATAAAAGAAATAAAAGAAAATTATGTCATCTTCTTTTCCTCCTTCTTAGTTATTATGTCTTTATCTAGAAGAGTTCCAAACATATAGCTCTTGATAATATATTTCTATAATTTTTCATAAGTATTTTCTTATTAAAATAGTCATTGTCATGATACTAAAATAATAAAAATTAAAATGAAACCTATTAAACATTCTTGTAGTCAATTATAAAAATCAAAATAAATAATGAAAAAATTTATTAATTTTCAAATTGAATAGCCTATCATAAAAAAAAAAATCACATGCATAACTTTGAATTGAAGTAACTAAAAATTTATTTAGTACTTGCTAGCATCACAAACTTACACACTATTTTTATAGCTTATTACAAATAGGACAAGACACTTTTTTAAATAGTTTACATTCAAAAACCATAATTAAATTATGGAATGGTGAATTACAAATTTAATATCAAAGGAACATAGAAGATTTTTTATTAAATAAATAATATAATATAAATTAATTCTATTAAAATGTATGGTTAATCTATTATAATTATAATAATCTTTTATGACATGAATTATAAACTTCATATTTTTAAGAACCCTCTATTGAACCAATGAGTTAGTCTCTAATTGAATTAACAATACAAGTTTAAATAAAAGTCTATTGAACCGATGAGTTAGTCTCTAATTCAATTAACAATACAAGTTTAAATAAAAGTCATATATGTAAATTGGATGATAAAGCAAGGGAAATATTACATAATATATAGAAAACTCATCTTACCATTTGTGAGGAAGAATAATGAATATAAGGACTTAAGTAAATGGGAATTGTGCAATGGATAAGAATAAAAATAGCTCAATGGAAATATATATCCATGGATCTCACCAACAACCTTGTAGAGCATTCTATATAAAGATAAAGTTTGTTGTAAACTTTGACCGTCACTTAGTCCCTATCCATGTATAATAACCAGCCCAACTAAAGCTTGTGTAGAAGTACCCATCCCATCTGGAGGCATGGAAGGGCTCAATTGAGACTTTTTACGTTATGCTCCTTGGTCTATTTTATATATAGAGGGGAGATAGAGAGAGAGGAAGGAAAAATTGCTTTACATGTTGTGTTCTAGTCGACACTCCACCCTTGGACGAGGGAACTCTTTTTAGACTCCTAGCCCCTCTCTACACTATACAAAAATAGTCCTAAGTCATACAAAAACTCATTTATGTGATCAAAATTGTTCACTTATTTTAATTACATGTCCTAAGAAATTACAATTTGTTATCTACACTAATTTGAATTGGTATGAATTATACATTTTACATGTAAAATTAACAAAAGTAATAAATTTAATATGACACATATACATATACATATACATATAACAATCAACTATAATATGCATAAAGAGATTTTTTATTGTTAATTTCAATGCTATACATAGTTATATGTAGGAATAATGTTGTCAAACCTCAACTCATATACCAAAATATAATTATTGTGCAATAAAAAATTAATGAGAGGAATAAATGACCATCATGACATCTTCTTCTTTGCATCTTTAACTATTATGTTATTAGCATCAACAATATTTAAATCGTCTAACTTTTGGTAACCTATATTTATAATTTCCCATAATTTTTTCTTTTCAAAAGAATCGTTGTTATAATATTAAAATAATAACGTTTGACATTATCAAAATGTTACAAATATTTTAATCCTCAAAATTTATGACCCAAATCAATTGTATACCATGACTTTTTTCAACCCACTTATCTAAAAAAATGCTTCAAAATGTTAATTACAACACATATTAATCGCCATATTTAATAAGCTATTGTAGAAGTAAAATTCAAAATTCATAGCTCTGAATTAAAACAACCAAGGAAAGGTATAGTACATGCTGCAATCGCAAACATACCGTTTCTCTGGCTTATAACAAACAGCACAAGTTAAAGAATTTGTAGCTCCAGAAAAAACACAGCAAGTACAAAGCTTAAACTAGATTTACTTTTTCATGCATATAACAAGCAGATTCAAACACAGTTGGTACGCTTAGCAAATAAAACAATAAAAGCAAAATAGATCCATCACTCCTTCCATGCACTAAAAATCCAAGATAGCAAAAATGTTCAGAAGACTGTGGTTTGGCTTCCCATTGTCATCGAGACGATCCAAACAAATTCGCAAACAGGCAGACAGTGTCTGGAACCAGTCATTTTGCTAAACTGCTTTAACCAACTTACTCTGAAAAACGTATACTTTCCCAAACACATAATAAGATTCGGGCAATAAAAATGAGACATTCCTACAAATAACTTGAAGCAGTTGAATAATATGACTGGTTCCAAACACTTTCGACCATTGCAAACTTGTCTGGATTATCTTGAGAAAAATGGGTATCCAAAACACATATAATTTTTTCCTACAAACAATTAGGTATCCAATAGAATTAGGTTTCCAAATGAGGAACGACTATTATTGGCGTTGTAGGATGCGTGTTTATATAGATACATTCAGGAAACTATTAGTTTTACTTTATCAGCCTGCATAATAATTGCAGTGTGCATTCAAACAAAAGACAAAGCAGTGAGTTTTGACTTCGCTCTTTCTTTTAATTTGCCGACTTCTCCTCAAAGTTTCTCGATATTAAATGTCTTGGTTGATTAAAACTCTTCTACTAATAAGTGACCAATAATGTGACACGTAATTATTTATATTGTTTTAAACAGAGGAATTAGTATCTGATACGACATGTCATATAAATTCATATCATTCGTTATGAGAATAAATGAATGCACACCGTTTTAGCATTATCTCATTCATTGATCAAACAAAGAATGACAACAATTTTAGAGTCCAAACAGACGTTTTCGTTTAAACTGCATTGAAATGACATGCGAGAAATTGTTGGTGGCCGACTGTAAAAATTAGCATGAGTAGTATTCCAGATTACTTAACGCCGACATTTTCATGCGCCGACGAGTAGTCTTCCAAATTACTTAACGCCGACATTTTCATGCGCCGACATTCAGCAACCCTTTTTCGTTGTCATTTAAGGCGGCTTTCGTGTGCGTTACGGCTCTTCATGATTTGGATCAGGCCTGAAATTTGACAGGCAAAATGACCCTTTTTTGACTTTTAGATCGTAAATGACATTGAAAATATTATTGGATCTTATGTGTTGACATGTTATTTTTTAATAAAACCGTATATATGACACTTCATATTATCAATAAATCATAATAATAGATAACACATATTATAAAGTATTATAATTCATAATATTGATATATATTATTTTAGAATGTATATTATATAAATCCGAGTTTATTTAGAATATTATGAAATGGTAGGATATAAAAATAAATTTTTCAATAATATATATTTTTTTAGATCAATTTAGAAACTTGTCATAATTAAAAGTGTAAATAATAAGATATAATTATTTAAATTTCTAACTTTAAAAATATTTTTATATGAAATTTTAGAATAGTTTCTATTTTAATTATAAATAAGATTTTTGGTTATGAATTAGAAACTTAGTAAATTTGAGTTTTTTTTGCATATATTACTAAATTACTAATTTATTATTGTTTTCTAAATTTTTATATTCTTTTTATCTATATAAGATTTGCATATTTGAATATGAATGATGAAAGGAGAAACATTTTCATTTATATTGAAAGAACATCTATATTTTAGTGTAGTTTCAATATTTTTTGTTCATAGGTGAAGCTTAAGGTATATAATTTCACCTATTCTTCCTTTGTTTTTTTTGTCTCATTTTAAAAAATTATAATATCTTAATATTATATTTAAAATATTAACTAAATTATATTATTAAAAGTAAAAATACTTTTTTCATATTTAATATGCATTATTGGTTAAATTGATATAAATTTTTAAATGTAAAAAAAATATTTCATAATTAGATATTTTTTTGACAATTAATATTTTTCTTAAAACGTCAAATGAAAGACATTGCAATGACCAAACCGTCATAAAAAACTCATATGATAGGCAAGGGTGACCATCAAATTCTAGTCTTGATTTGGATTGTTTAGTCCTTGACAAAAACAACAAAAGCAAATGATCTTGTTTTTTAATCAAACTAAGATTTTCATACTCTTTTAGTAGTGATTTATGTGTTGGTATTTTGGTATGGTTTTGTCATTGATGTCAACACCTACTAAACCTTATCAACTCTGGCACTTTGGAGAATCAACAACATTCACCGGCAAGCAAATGACTCATGCGCAATCACTGGTATTTGGTACACTGGCAGGATATAATGATCACTGGCACTTGGAATGGCATGGAAAACACTTGGTTATGTCGAAGACATCGTTTGGACACTTTGTCTTTAAGATTTGTTTATTGGCATATTCATATTAGCATATTTCCTGTTACCGGCAAATAGGTCCAAGTTATACACCAGTAGGTTTATCTTTTCCATATCAGCATGGCACGCTATGGAGATGATTTATTATTGTTGTAAATGCATTAAGCCGACATGTTGAATCGGTTATTGCATTGGGCATTAATTTATTTGTAAATTGATTTTATTGTAATATCCTTTAGAGCCGACCTACTAAAATTGGTCCCAGGTTATGATATAAATGTAAGATCTTATTTGTAAGATCGAATGTGAAAAGAGAAAAAAGGATTCTATGAAGATATATGCGAGAATAAGCAGAGCTATACACGCAGACATCATTTGAAGGTGAAGCAAGGTTTTTGTGAAAGCATATCAGAACTACACCGATACTGAATCCAACATATGAAGATGCTATTTTGAGCAGTACATCCTTATTGGATTTAACCATCCAATTGTAGTTAGTGTGACTCCTATTTTGTGTTTGAGCAGTGAGCTCTAGGTGCTTGGCCGTTCTGCATGTGCAGACCCGATTTGTATACATATACTATCTGCAGTAGTATCATCTGATTATGGGTAAGGTTTCCCACCGTGGTTTTTCCCCTTACAGGGTTTCCACGTACAAATATTGTTGTTATGTGTTGTGGATGTTATTATCTTTCTATTTCATGTATTAATCTTTACCGGTACTGCAATTAACTGATAAACTATCTACCGGTATAAAAGACTGGTTTACCGGTATTAAGAATTAAGTTGGTTAAGTTGTTTTTGGTTTGAATTTATTAAGACAACTGATTCACCCCCCCCCCCCCTCTCAGTTGCCTCCGGGACCTAACATTATGTTGGAGAAATCAGTCATAGTTTGTGCCAAAAATTGGAAATGCCACTATTTGTTTGTGTAATTTGTTTCACCACTCACTATTTAGCAATCTATGATTAAGATTTTTGCAACAAAAAAACCACTTTTACTAGCATTGCTTAGGGTACTAGTAGTAAACTCTTTTTAAAAATTGTGACTATGCAATAATATTTTCAAAAGATTATGTATTAACCATTTTAAATGAAATTCCACTATTGTTGATTACTATAATGGAGAGAGGTACACTAAGACTATATATATATTGAGGGTCATGTAAAGGGAAGAGAATAAGAATTTATTTTTGTTAATTTACATTATCGAAAAGATAATTATTTGTAAGTTTGAAAAGTATATATGTAAAATACTTTCTTTCTATCAAGTCAGGATTTCTAATGAAAATAGAAATGGCAAAACTAGAAACTGTAACTTACTTAATGTAAAATAAAGATACATAAAAAGAGAAGGCACTGATGATCAGATAAACTGTCAAACACAACTGCCAAAACTGCTACAAATAGAAAGACAAAACTAAAAGTAGAAACTAACTAATAACCATGAGGATTAATACATTAGCATGTTTTCATTTTATATTTATTTAAAAAATTTACTTTCTATAAGTATAAAATTGATTATTTTGATTTTTAACTATAAATCATTTGGAAAGTAATATTTCTCATCTAAATATAATTCATGTTACACTGAAAGATGTGTTCTTTATCTCATTTTTATCTTGTCTTAATTTAGGATGGCAACACATTGTGATCATATCCTCTTGAAAGAAGCATACATACTTATGAAAGGGACGGATTAGAAAGAAAAAATTTAGCATCCATATTCTATCAACACCCTCTCCATAAATATCTATAACCTATTTTTTAGACATTTGAAATTTCCATCTACTACACATATCATAGATCTCCATGGCTACAACAACCTACATATGCACCTACAATATATTTTCCATACATTGTTGTTGAGTCAACCTAGGGTTCTAACTAAGGAAGATCACTAGATGTGCCTCAAGTACCAAGTTTTTCTTAATAGGGCATTATTAGTACAAACTATAAGTAAAAACTACTATGTCAAGCATAAGATTTTTTTTCGATAAAATGAATGCCACAATCATATTAGTATACTATGATGTTGCATTTGACTATACTAGAGAGGGAACTACTTCCCTTTAAACAAACAAGACCATAACCTAGAGAACAAGATCACATGAGAAAGATAGAACCAAACTTGTTTTAATCACTAAAATACGTAACAAAAATAGAAAATGTAAGCCTAGTCCTAGTAGTGTTTCCTTCTTGCAATAATCCAATGCCTTGATTTAATTAAAGAAAAGCATGCTCTCCATACTATCATATTTTTTTTTACACATTTATATTCTATTGTTATTTTTAAATTAACTTTATGTGTTTTTAATCAATGTAGTATAAAAAATAAACTATCTTTGTGTTAAATTTTATTCAATTATGTCAATTTTGATGTGTGTTAATTAAATTAGTAAAAAATATGAATTTGGATTAACCTAGTTATATAAAATTGGAGTGAATTAAGGAAAATATATATTTTTTTGAATGGAGAAAGCATAAATATCATTAAGGGACATGGAAATTGATATAAAAGTTGAGAACTTGATGACTATGTAGAATGTTCTATTACCAATCCCTCACCCTTGGATTGCCTACAAAATAAAATAAAACCTTTCATGAAATTATGACATGAAATGAGCTTGCTTGATATTAATATTTATAATATTGATCTTATAATCTTATGATACAATATGTACAAGAGCCTTTCTTATAAAGGCAAGGTGAGAGATATGGTTAGAAAAAATCACATGTATTTAAATCGATAATATGAGACAAATTAAAATAAAAACATATAACAAAAGAATTAAATGAGATAAGATAAGATAAGATCTCATGGACTACTAAGACATTTAAATTTTTTTTAAGAGAAGTAAAATTAACATGTGAAACTTGACCTACTATATAAACTAGCTAAGTAAAATCACCAATAATAATGATGTAAATCTAATGCAAGAATGGATAGAAGGCTCTTAGATTTGAGGTAATTTTAGGTGCCCATTTACAACATACCTCTCACAATTAGAGTTATAAAAGTTTTTATAGAATACTTTATGCCATGCAAGGTTGGATAAAGGTTATAGATACCAAATAACTAGACACTTTAACAAAAGTACAACAAAGATCAACAATGAAATAATGGCACTATTTTATCTAAGGATACTAATCATATATTGAAGAAACATGGATTACATAGTATAATATTACAAAGAGGACCCCTTGGTTATATAGGCCAAGGTGAACATATTATTACATAGGTTTATGACATGTGTCTTAATATCATGAATTGAGAAACTAACATGATAACATAGGAACACATGAAGAAAAAGTTATAAACTAAGATCACATGACAAAAAGGACTTCTAGAAAGACTCTTAGGACCTATGTGTATCCTAAGTAAACTTAACTAAAATGTGTGATTAGGACCTAGGTGATGAAAATGCTAAGTAAAAGATCCCTTTAACACCAACACCCACATTAAGTACAACTTAGGGAGAATGCATACAAATAAAAATAATACATGATGTGAGATGGGTTTCAGCTACTAGGCCAGGTTAGCACTAATATGTATTGAAATGAGATCCTAGACCTATGGATGCAAACTAGGATCTTATATTTCCATAGAATGGCATTAAAACATGAATAAGTTCAATGACGATTCTAATAGGAGAGTTGAGCGCTTGAATTTTGTTCCTTTTGTTGCATATTTGAGATTGCAATTTTTTTGTTAATACACTAGGTTAAATGATAGAAAACTATTGACTATGAGTAGTAATAGTCAAATATATAATAAAAAAACTAACACAAATAGGCTAGATTTTGAAAGAGAATACATAAAGGAACTTGTAACTACAAATTGAGCTTGAAAATGATGGACATTGTTAGAATGTGTGAAATGCAAATCCCACAAGCCCAATTATCTTCTGCAAGAATACCTGTCACACAATAAGAGAAAATTGAAGAGCAAAGAGAATTGAGGATGATTAACAATAATTGAATGTATTTCTTTGAAATTTCTTATTGCTTAATTATAATGAAGGATATGAAATCCTTATAAAGAAATCTAACTCTAATGATAGAAATCTAAAATGGTGGGTTCTACAAGATAGACTGAGAGTTAAAATAGAATGCATGAATTGGTCATGTATGGACAAAAAGAATAATAGACTAATTAATGAATGAAACTCTCAAAATTCTAAACATAGTTTTCTTTTCATAGTTTGCATTATGCATGGAGATAAATATTAATTAATTAACTAAATAATAAATTATTTAGTCAATTAATGCAATTAAGTGAATAATTAATATATGAATTATTTATTCCCACACCCCCCTTGAATGCACAACTGGGAGAGAGGCAAATATATAGGAAAAAATATGGAAAGATGAATGCATTATGGGTCCTAGCCTAAAGCCTAGTGAGGTACCCATGACCAAACATGCAAGTTTCTCAGAAATAGAGCAAAGGAGAAAACCCTAAATGGGAACAAAACTCCTCTCCAAAAGAGAAACAAAAAGACAAGCATGAAGAAACATTGAAGCGTGAAGAAGTTAAAAACACTGTCATAGAATGACTTCTATGATGCTAAATAAAGAACGTTTGGAAATAGGAATGCTAGAGTGTTGATATGGTAAGTATTCCATCTTACTGACAATGCATGGGTAAATGGCCACGATGCATCTCATATTACATAGGAATAAATACTTAAGCAATTTATCTCACAGATAGTACATGGGTAAATGGCCCTGCATCTCTTAGTGCATAGGAACAAGTACTGAATACGAATAATAGTCCAACATGAAACCAAGGAAGCATTAGCATCAATAGTAGAAACCCTCTGATAATTTTGACAAGGGAGAGTAAGATAGGTACACTGAATCTAAATTCTATTCTCCATGATGCTAAAAAAAATAGAGATGTGTGCCAAAAAGATGGAGCTCCAATCACAGGAGGATAGAATAAGGTCAAGAAGTCACTGATTACTTCAGAAAGAAGAGATAGTGGGCTATAAATTTATCTAAAAAAATGGACCTGAGATCTAGTTAGAGCACTGAATCATCTTTCCAATGATATCTCGTTTGCAAAAAACGGAGTCTAGGTGGACAAGATAGGCCCCAGGGAGTGCAAACTGCAACTGTTGACTTCACCTGGAAACAAAACTTGAAAAATGAAAAAATCAGAGAATAATACCTCCATATCTAGATTATGATTGGAAAGAACTTTCCAATGGTATATGGTTTGCCCAATTTTGACTCCGTATGACCCAGTTATGGCCAAAACAAAAAAAACACCTCTTTTAGGGCACAAAGAGGGTAGAAAAAGGGCCATGCATGCTGATTGTATTGCTGACATCAGCATGATGTCATGCTGATGTTAGAAGCCAAAAATCAAAATCCCTTAACAAAAAGATGCAGGTCCAAGTACATCCATATGGATTTGTGTGCCTCGAAAAGTGTGCCAATAAAAAAGTCATGCCCTAGATGCCCTTAATGCCAAAAAATAGGCAAATTATATACCAAAATTCATGGAATTGACCTTCTGAATTGAACCATGAGGTCCTCTTGGGCCCAAAAATCTCCAAATTTTCAGGTACCCTCTAGAATAAAGAAAACCCTCAAACTTTGAACCCTTGCAAAATGGACACTGTATATCGGATTTCAGTGAAACAAAAGGCGATCTTGACTTTCTTGAGCCTTTTGGAATTTATGGTGAGCTCCAAATTAACCCAAGATGAACAATTTTTTTGTAAATGAAAATAATCTCTGAAAAATCGAACATGAATCTGTAAAGTAGAAAATTGGACCCTAGTGACTCCCCACCTAGGAGAGAGAAAGGATGTCACTAGGATGATTTTTACTTGGAGGAACTTTACATTCAAAAGAGGGCCTTGAATCCACTAGATACAAATCCAAGGGAAACAAGGATGCGAATTCCAAGTGGATTGTAAGGATTGAAGTGTGATTAATCCTCTTTTGTAAATGAGAAAGTTGACTTGTTGACTATGCGAAAAAGAGAGAGAAAATGAGTGAATAAGGACCTATCGGTTCAGGATCATGTTGTAACTTCGGATCTGAGCTAACTAGACTGATACAGATCTTCCCTGCAAATTTGGAGAAAATTCGTCGAGACCATGGTGGGAGTGTACATTGTCCTCCACAAAATTCATGAAACGAAAAGGGTTCTTTCATCTCTACAAATGGAGCCCAAACCTATAATTATAGTTGTGCACTTGCAACCTACACATAGAAAAGAAGGGGAGAAGGGTTGTGGATAGGTATTTTCCTTAGCTAAACCCCGATTGAGGAATCAACCTTGAAAGAAGTAACTGTAAATGCTGAAATGTAAATGATGGAAGTATATACCTTGTAGATCTATAATTTGTTGATAATGATTGCTTTGCTTCTTGAATATAACCACAAGTTTTGTATGAAATGGCATGTAACATGACAAAACCCTAATGCACACACATGCTTGCAAATGAATGTTATAATGTTGCTCCAATAGATGAATGAAGAAGACTTGAATGCTTGATGACGACCTTGAAATCCCATATTTTATCCTTATGCCTCTCATCTGTAAGGAAGTTAAGTAGCGGAAACAACTTCCTACACTAACCTTGAGAGGAGGGTAATGCAAAACTTTTTTAGATCATTACAACAGTTACAGAAAATAGAAATAGATATAATAGCAATCATACCACAACACAGTGATTTACGTGGGGAAAACCCTTTCGGGAGAAAAACCCCACCCTCCAAAAGCAGCTCAATATTTTATTCAGCAATCAAAAATCAGATTACAAAATACTTGTAGAGCAAGCTCTTCGCAGGAGTACCACTAATCAGAGATTCAGAGGCAACTCAATAGCCATAGGACTCTTACACACAACCTCTATCTCACACACCTCATAAATAGGAGATACAATACAAGAAACCATCAAACGGTATTACAAAACCATGGGCTAAAACCACCCAATAAGGTGTAGCCGACCTTATCTCCCTTCTAGATGCCCTATGACATGTTAAAACACACATCAACACGTGTCGCTCCCTTTTACAGCTCATTTATGTATTCGATACAAATTATTTTTTCCTATTTCAGGAGTACAAACTTCCGGAGGCCATAACTTGAGAACCGGGTGTCCGATTGACGAACCGTTTGAAGCGCCGGAAAGCTCGCGAAGTGCTCTATCACCTCGTAACCCGCTTTGCCGGTTACGGCCACTTTTCAGGGCGTTTCGGAGCCTCTAAAGTCCCCAAAATTAAGTTTAAATATTTTATTGCACCCCTCCAAGACGAAAACTTTAATATCTTCAAAACTAGCTGTGACCTTGCGACGAAACTTTACCGAAATGCTTATCTAGCCAACCAGAAGCTTCAGGGAGAGTTTCGCACTATTTCGTGCTCAAATGAAAACTTACTATAAATAGTAACCTCACATAAATGCAAGGTTGAGACACCATTTTTCCCAACATCATCCTCCCCCCAAATGAGGGAGTTGAATCCCATTTTATACATGCCTCAAAGATTAATTTTCCACCACTGAAGACTGACAATGAGGAATTACAAACCCCAAAGGTAGATTATGCAAAAGAAACCAGGAAGACCTAACTTAGGGCCACCCTAAGAGGTGGGGATGCCCCTGTTTGAGGAAGGACAGGGGTGCCACACCCCTATCCTACCATATTTTGGGACTCAGACAGGGTCTAAAGTAGCCACAGGTCTTGAAGGAGGAAAGGTGAAGGGGTGAGAGTGAAAAAATGGGTCTTGATTGGGGAAGAAGATGCTTTCATTGAGGTGAGGACCTAAAATATGGTTAAAATTTGCAAGGGTCGCAATTTTATGACACTATAAAATCTTTAGATCTAGACCTCTGATACTATGTTAGAATTTGTGAAATATGAATCCCACAAGCCCAGTTATCTTATGCAAGAATACCTATCACACAATAATAGAAATTTGAACAGTAAAGAGAATTGAAGACAATTAATAACAATTGAATGTATTTCTTTGAAATTGCCTATTGCTTAATTACAATGAAGGATATGACATCCTTATAAATAAATCTAACTCTAACAATATAAATCCTAAATGGTGGATTCTACAAGATAGACTAAGAGTTAAAATAGAATGCATGAATCAGTCATGTATGCATAAAAAGCATAATAGACTAATTAATGCATGAAAATTTTGAAATTCTAAACATAGTTTGCTTTTCCTAGTTTGCATTATGCATGGAGATAAATATAAACTAATTATTTATAATTAATTAATTAACTAAATAATAAATTATTTAGTGAATTAATCCAATTAAGTGAATAATTAATATATGAATCATCTATTCCAACAGACATGATTGTTGGCCTTGTTCGAGGGTTTTTGTGTACATAGAAAGATGTAGGTTCACAATTGGGAGGTCCCGTAGATATGTCTCAAAAATTTAGCCGAATAATGCTAAACATTCTTCAAGTGTTCCCTAGTCTAGGTGCTTTTGCATCTTCAAAACTTAGGGATGTCTATAAGTATCCATTTTACACACCTATAGACCATTCTATTGCTGGATCTGAACTTGCACACATAAAAATGCAGAAGAATGATTGTGTTGTATAGGGGATTGCCTAATTAAAACCCTATGCTATTATTTTCACCTCCACAAAAGCTATTATTTGTAAAAAATAGATCTTATATTCTATAGAACATAGGCTAAAAACTAATCAAAATGTTGAATTGAAATGATTATACCTTTAGAATAGAAATGGAATTGATACAATTCTCTTTAGACAAGTCCTTCAAGTGTTAATTCAATAACATGGTAACAAAATCTAATAAACATAAAATCATACTTAAATGTAGGTTGGTGTATCTTGGTGCTCAATATGTTGACTAGCTAGATCTTAAATGGTTCCTTGATATTGTGGGATCATTAGAATTTCCTTTTTAAGCATTTTAAATGATAGAAGTTGTGCTTTTATATAGTGTTCATAAGGTATTTGAAAATGTTGACTGATAACCAATAGTCAAATGAAAAGATCAAGATCAAATAGAAATTGAAACAGGCTGAAACTTGCGCACTTTCAAATTTTGGTTCTTTTTAGATGGAGTAGGGAATTGAGCACCCTAGTTCACTAAAACATGGACCAACAAAAGGGATGCCAGACTATCAAGATCTGGAATATGTGATCTAAAATTAAGTTGCAAGTTAAACAGTTAAATTTTAGACTAGGATGCAACCCATATAGGCTCAAAGTGATCTAGGAGAAAGGACACTAAAGAAGGGGCCCAAATAGAGTGTGAAATTGTAAGGGAATACAATTTATAATACTACATTTATCCCCCAATTTGGAGGGAGCATGAACTTACATTCATACTCATTGTAAAGTAAAGAAAGTAGTCGAGAGAAGAACATACAAGGGATAAGATGTGACTAGCTCAAGAGATAAAATCACCAAGCATAAGATCTTATCAAATTATACAATAAAACCCAATAGAAGATACACTAAACAAAGAAATCTTGAAACTAAAAAAATTAAATAAAGAAAGGAGAAAAAAGAAAACAAAGAAAAAATCAAAGGCATGAAAAGACAAAACTCCAAGTCAACTAGTTGAAGTGATCTCGATGTCAAAATTGTCTCAACCACTAATATCATTCTCATAATTATATTAGAAAATAAAAAGTGGACTTCTAGAAAGAGACAAGATCATGCACCAATTTGAGATGAGTAAAGGATGTCTACAACCTTAAAACTACTAAGTTGTGTTATGTTAGGGGTCCATAGAGAAGCCATGGATTTTACTCACCAACGAGTTTTGTTGTGTTGGGTGATTCATGTATAACATATAGATTCTACTAGGCAAAAAGTTTTGTTATATTAGGTGACAGAATTTAGGAAATCCACTACACAACAAGTTATGTTTTGTTGTATGATCTTTGTATTCTACAAAATGATTATAGTAGAAAACCTCATTAGACTAGAAAATAAATAATTTAAAAAGTGTAAATAATAACAATGATCAACAAGCAAGCCTTAGTATACTAGTTGAGAAATGCCTTAGGCAGAATAAACAATAATTATGAATCTAACAAGCCTCACTATACTATTTGACTAATGCCTCAAGGACCGTAAACATGTTAAACAAGAGAGAAAGTTAGCAAGTTATTTTTATGTTCAATGATTGGGATGAGTCATATGCATGCCACTAGCTATCAAGCTTTGTTATGCTAGGTAATCCATAGATCAACAATTCTTCAGGGAGTGTAAAAAAGGATAAAACTATTAGTGTAAATATTACTTTATTGCACTATTATATGGTTAATCATGTAACCATTTTGTAACTCCACTATTATACATGTAGCAATGTTGTTTCTCTTGTAAATATTGCTTCAAATTTAATAGCATAATCATTGAGTCAACTTAATTTTGTATTAGAGAAAGCACAACAGGGTGAAGAATGACAACTAATGTCATGGGATGTGTAATGAGGGTTCATTTTGATGCAAGTGGAGTACAAATAATTGTTTCTATTCTTCATAATCTAATGAAAGTTTGACTAGTGTAGGAAATCCCTCTCACCGTAATTTATTATGGATTTATTTGTGCAAGAAATTGGTGGTTTATGGTTCAACTAGTTTCCTTACTCCTACTTGGCTTTTAAGGTGTAAGCCTATGGGCAATGTATTTCATTTCTAATGTATGCTTGTGAGTGAGATATGAAAGAATAAAATAAAGTAGGGAAAGTTAATAAAGAATTTCAAGGAGTTGTGGTGAGTGTGAAAAACGTTTGTTGCAAATCCAACAAAGAAATGGGGTTACATTCATGAGGGGCACAAAGAAATGATTTTAAACTTCATGTTTTTAATAATCCTCCATGAGACTAATGAGTGAGTCTCTAATTTAATTAATAATGCATTTGAATAAAAGTCACATATGTAAATTGATTGATAAAATAAGGGAAATATTACATAATATACTCATCCTACCATTTGTGAGGAGGAATCATGAATATAAGGACTTAAGTCAATGGTCATTGTGCAAGGGATTAGAATAAAAATAGTTCAATGGAAACATACGTCCATGGATGTAACCAACAGTCTCGCAAAGCATTCTATATAGAGACAATGTTTGTTATAAACCTTTCCCATCACTCGTCCTCTATCCATATATGATAACTAGCCGAAACAAAGCTTGTTTAGAAGTCCCCATCCCATCTAGAGGGAGGGGAGGCCCAATATAGAATTTTAACATTATACTTATGGCTCTATTCTATCTAGAGTTGGAGGATCAAAAGGAACCAAAAATTGCTACATAGACTTGTGTTCTAGTCGACACTCCACCCTCAGATGAGGGAACTCCCATTGGACACCTAGCCTATATATATATTATACCAAAATTGTCCTAAGTAATACAACAAATCATTTATGTGATCAAAATAGTTCACGTATTTTAATTAGATGTCCTAAGAAATTACAATTTGTCATGAGTTGGTATGAATTATATATTTTATATGTAAAATTAACAAAATAACCCACAACACAATAATCCAGTCATAATAACCCAACAAAAAAGCATCTTGAGATGATAATATCTCATCTTCACAATAACCCTATGTTACATTATCCTAGATCCAAAACAACCTATGGTAGAAAGGAGAGATGACACATGATAATCATTCACATTTAGTAAGTGCATGCTATTAATCAGTGTTGATGAAGTCTTTAATCAATGAGTGTATGCTATTTTTTATCGAAACATCAATGATGACGCTTCTTCAGTTTTTAATAAGCCGAAAAGAGAAGAAATTACTTGTTTTATATAGCTACACATTTTTCCATCATTGACAAAGCACGAATAAAATTATCTAGCATTGTATAGATTATTTTACAAACAAATACTCAAGTTAGAGCCATATTACAACAAAAACAAAATTCGGTGGTGTGATAAGTAGTACAAAACATAATCATACTCTGAAACTTAAGATGATCACTATCAAATGCAAACTAAATAAAATGAAATACATGGCATGCTCGACTCAAGAGTTTACAAGAAATATCATTGCTACTTTGGGTTCTAATATTTCATTATCCACAGTGGGAGTATTGCAATCAACCAGTGCATTGTCCAAAATGATTCAAAGAGAAAGATTAAGGTCTGAAGCACTGCCACCAAATCATTAGACATCAAAAAATATTACCTTACTAGCTGAGGAAAAGATTATTTTTGATGGCAGTAATGATGCTAATCATTTTCTAATATTCACCACCACACAAAATTTGCAATTACTGAAAGAATCTATAAATTGGTTCAGTGACGATACATTCAAAATAGTGCCAAGTATTTTTCAAGAATTGCACATGATCCATAGCTTTAAAATTGAAGCAATATTTCCACTCATTTATATTCTTAGGACTAACATAACAAGAACTAATTATACATAAGTACTTAAAGAATAAAAACAACTTCAACCTGATCTAAACATGAAAAGTATACTTATTGATTTTGAATTAGGTTTTGTGGGAGTTTTTTCAGCAATGTACATGTAATTAGTAAAATCTTTTCCTTCCTCTATAATCATATGGGGATATCCTATCAATTGGTTATTTTTACTGAGGATTATTTTGTCTTGGGTCATAATTATATGAGATTATTTCAAATGGATTATTATGTCTTGGGATATTTTGATCGGGTTATTTTATCATGGAATCTTCTTCGAAACATGAGATGATCACTATCAAACGCCAAATGCACAAAATAAAAGACATGGAATGCCCAACTCAATATTCTACAAGAAATATCATTCTTGATTCATGTTCTAATATTTAATTACCAATAGTGGAAGCATTACCGTTAACCAATGCATTGTCTAAAATGATTCAAATAAAAAGATTAAGATTTGAAGCATCGTCACCAAATCCTCAGACATTGATAGATCTTACCTTACAAGTTGAACATACAAATATTGATAGAGGGGAAAGGTTTATTTTTCATAATAGTAATGATGAGAATCATTTTTTAATATTCACCACTACACAAAATTTGCAATCTTTGAAAGAATCAAAAAACTGGTTCAATGATAGTACTTTCAAAATAGTGGCAAGTATTTTTCAACAGTTGTACACAATCCATGGCTTTAAAAATAATGCAGTATTTCAACTTGTTTATATTCTTATGACTAACAAAACAAGAACTACTTAAAGACAAGTACTTCCCAAATTAAAACAACTTCAACCTGATGTAAACCCGAAAAGTATACTTATCGATTTTGAATTAGGTTTCATTGGAGCTAACTCAATGTTTTTTCAAAATGTCGATATCCAAGAATTTTTTTTCATTTCTCTCAATGCTTGTGGAGGAAAGTTCAAGAAGAAGGTCTACAAACACGTTACAATGTCGATGAATTCTTTGCATTTGAGATCAACAAGTCAACTTTCATGCCTCAGATAGACGTAATTGATGCATTTAAAATAGTTCTACAATCTTCTTATTATATAGAACATGAGGAGAATTTGCAAGGCATGGTTGATTATTTTGAAGACACCTGGATCGGCAAACTAACCAAAAGAGGCAACAAATGATCACCCAACTTTCCAATCGCAATGTGGAATTGTTGTTCGGCTATTCAGGATGATATTCCCAAAACCAATAATGCTATTCAGGGATACCACAAAGGGTTTAGTGAATTTATTCAACCATCAAAAAACATGGTCTAGAAATTCATCAAAGCAGTGAAATCAAAATAGGGTCTCCAAGAGAATAAAATAGAGAAATATATGGCTGGATGCATTGGGCAACCGAGTAAGAAAAAATATCGTGATCTCATAGCAAGACTAAAAAGACTGGTTGATGGTTATTACAATGTAACATTTTAGATTATTTAAGAGGTATCACTCATAATTTGGCTTGCTGTGATTGAAAATTTAAATAATAAAGTTTTTTTGGCAACGTACTTATAATTTGTAAATTTTGTTTTGCTTCCTCTATAATCTTATAGGGATATTCTATCAATGGGTTATTTTAACCAAGGGTTATGTTTGCCTTGGGTCATAATGACATGGAGTTGTTTTCACATGGGTTATTTCTAACAAGTTATTATGTCGCGAGATATTTTGATTGGGTTATTTTGTTGTGCAATCATACAATACACATTGATTCACTTGGATATCTAAAAACATATAAGAATCAAACCTCAATTATATGTAAGAATAATGTTGTTAGACCTCAACAAATGTCATATACCAAAGTATAATTATTATTGAATTAAAAAATTAATGAGAGGAGTAACCGAACATCTTGACATATTATTCTTTTGTGTCCTTGACTATTATGTTATTAGCTTCAACAATGTTCAAATCGTCTAGCTTTTGGTAACCTGTATCTATAAATTCTCATAATTCTTTTTCTTCAAAAGAATCATTGTCATAATAGTTAAAGCGACCAAGGAAAGGTATAGTACTTGTTGCAATGGCAAACTTACACACAACGTTTTTCTGGCTTATAACAAACAGCACAAGTTAAAGAGTTTGCAGCCGCAGAAAAACACAGCAAATACAAAGCTTAAACTAGAATAACTTTTGCATGCATATAAGAAGCAGCACCAAACACAGTTGGTACACTTAATAAATAAAACAATAAAAGTAAAATAGATGGATCACTTCTTCCATGCACTAAAAATATAACTTTCTTTGTTGTAGGAAAGCAAGATGGTACCTGCCTGGCCTGCTGCAATGCAAAAAAGCTTAGAAGACTGTGGTTTGGCTTCCCATTGTCGTCGAGACGATCCAAACAAGCTCGCAAACAGGCAGACAGTGTCTGGAACCAGCCATTTTGCTAATCTGCTTTAACTAACTTACTCTCATAAACCTATACTTTCCCTAACTTAGTCTGACATATAATAAGATTTGGGCAATAAAATGAGACATACTTACAGATTACTTAAAAGCAGTTTAACGATATGACTGGTTCCAAACACTCTCGACCGTTGCAAAATTGTCTGGAATATCTAGAAGAAAATGGGTATCCAAAACACATATTTGTTCCTATAAAGAATTCCATAAATGCATGATATCATCTTCATTCTCCTCCATGATTTCTTGAAGCTAAGCTTCTGTCATAAGGACATTTGAGAAAAACGCTCCATTATCTACATTAATCTAAGAAGATGAGCATAAACAAAAGACTTAGCCCATTAAATTACGTTGTTAAGTTTCTAAATGAGGAACGTCTATTAATATTGATGTTGTAGGATGCGTGTTTATATAAATACATTTAGGAAACTATAGTTCTAATTTATCACCCTGCAGAATAATGGCACTGTGCATTCACGCATTGCACGCTCTTTCTTTTATTTTGCCGACTTGACGTAATGATGATACGTTTACTCAATGTTTACAAGTCTTGGTCGATTGAAACTCTTCTACTAATAATGTGACACCGAATTATTTGTATTATTTTTAAACAGAGGAATTAGTATCTGATATGACCTGTCATGTAAATTCTTAACATCCATTATGATAATCCAGAAGTCCTAACATGCTTTATGAAAATTTCTAAAAGCTGTCCATATAAGTCCATATTTAGATACTATTGTGAATACACGCTCTGTTTTAGCATTATCTCATTCATTGATCAAAGTTCAAAGAATGAATGACAACAACTTTAGAATCCAAAGAGACGTTCTCGTTTAAACTTCATTGAAGTGACATACGAGAAATTGTTGGCGGCATGTTATTGTGCCGACACTGAAAAGTAGCACTTGTATTACAAATTAGATAACGCCGACATTTAACTAAGGCCCAGGCTGTATTGTACCGTTTTTAGTTGTCACTTTAGGCGGCTTTCGTGGCTCTTCATAATTTGGATATTCAGTCCGTGACATAAACAGCAAAAGAAAACGATCCTGTTTTTTTTATCAACATAAGATTTTCAGTGTTGAGTAGTGATTTATGTTGGAGAAATCATTCATAGTTTGTGCATAAAAAATATGGGGAAGGCACTATTATTTCGTGCGATTTGTTCCACTCCCCACCATGGGAATTGGCAGTGAAGTGTTCTTTTAAAACTTGTGACGTGAAAGAATAATGAGCTATGGACCAAGAGATATGAAGTTCAATTTCAAGGAGTCTTTCCTAAGTCCAAGTTCATAGAATCTACAGCATAATATTAGATACCAACCTAAGGCATGTTGACCTAGCAGAATTTTATGTAAGAATTTATGTGCAAAATGCAATCCAAACCACCCAGAACCTAGTTTCTAGCAGATTATGGCTGAAGGCATTCCGATGCATTTGAAAGCATCTATATTAACTTCAAAATGCATGCATCCATTTTGGTGATGTAGACTCAAGGAATTTCTAAAAGAAGGAAGGGCATATGCATCTACTCAAACCTTAAAGGCATAGCAACGACTTTCAATTACCTATATAGGGTAAATTTAGAAGAATTTATGTAAAGAATGAGAAAAGGTGTTAGAAGCACATCCATGAGAGATGGCTAATTGATGATAAGAAGCCTCCCTTTTCTAAAGTACCAAAAATATTATTCAAAGGACATTTCAAAGATAATTTGAAAGATGCTATCACTTTAAGTTTAGTAAATTTGTTAGACTCTCCAAGATAGAAAAAGAGAAAATTTAGAGGGATAAAAATCTTGTTAAAAAAAGAGAAAATATAAAAAAATGAAAAAGTGATGGAAGAATGATGAATTGGGGAATTAACTATACCCCAAAGGACCACATCTATCATGAGCTAAGAGGGAAAAAGAGAGACAATATATTTGTCTCATAATGAAGTAGATCCAATGCAAATGAAGAATGTTAAAAAATAAAAGGTAATCTAATTCCTATAAGAA
This sequence comes from Cryptomeria japonica, assembly GCF_030272615.1. NCBI lineage: Eukaryota > Viridiplantae > Streptophyta > Pinopsida > Cupressales > Cupressaceae > Cryptomeria > Cryptomeria japonica. Next base: position 683,239,716 of record NC_081414.1, read on the forward strand.
ACACGTCTTCCTCTAAGAAGAAATAAATCCTATAGATGATGTATAAGAAACTCCATTTCCAAGTTAAAGGATGAGTAAATAAGTCTCTAAATGTGTGTCTCTAAATTTTGATTAGGTGTCTCCAAACTTGAATGTGCCACAACATAATAAGGATATATCTCCATCAATGAACAAAAAAAAGTAAGTGAATGTGGAAACTCATGAAATTGGTCAATCTCCAAGGACAATGAACATGAGATAAAAGTTGTGTTGAAACTGCCATCAGAGGGGAGAGATACCTCGTTAAGTGTGTCCCCCAAATCCATAGTATGAGACTCTACAAAGAAGTTAGAAATATTTGTCAAATACTCATTCCATAGAAATATAATCTAAAATACTATGATCATATTTCTATGATCATATTTCTAAATATCCATTTCCATGTCCACTTTGAACTATGAAGTACCATAACATGGAGCAGTTTCAACCTTACTAGTAGTCTATAGAATTTCAAATTTTAGATGATTGTACCTCTCACAAACAAGATTTAGACTTTATGCATGAGTATGAATATTAGTCAATGAAACATTATAATCATCAGGAGAAAAAAGAATACAAATGAGATGCATGATCAACCATCCCAATAATAATGATCTATTTGTTCTCTATGTCTCTCATGTAAATAGAACTAGGTGTGAACTCAATTGTTTTACCTTGTTCGCTTTGATCACTTTGATAGATTGAAACAAGATTACATGATTAGGATGGAACATAGAGTACACAATTAAAAGTTCCTTCTCCTATGTCAATGGAACCTTTCCCACACATGTATATATGTGTTTCTACCCATAATTTTTTTTTTTAAATCACAAGGCTAAAAATAGGATAACATACCCATGGATGATGTCATATGATGATATGCTTCCAAATTAGGAAGCTATCTCCTTGATTCAATACTTTCAGAGGTCAAGAGTTCTTTACTTCTTATTTTATCTATTCGATTTGTGACTCTTGCCATCCTTGATTGTGTAGATATAGAGAGAGATGATTGTGATTCCTCGCTCTTATTTGTTGGAGAAAAGACCTCACTAGGTCTTGAGAATAATTTATATCTTCTCATACTTATTGGTCAAAGACATAAGGCTATCTCGGTCAATATGTAAACACAAATTATTTTATTTTAAATAAGATTAGAGACATTCTTCAACTTTCATCTCAAGACAAAACCAATGATAATGAATCTAAGATATCATCCAGTATTAAAGTAGATTTTGAAATGCAAAACACCCCAAATCTTACATTAGGTAAACTTGATGATGATTAGTTTCCTTTCATTTTGTTAAACCTAAAAAACTATGAAAATATTTATTAGAAGGTGAGATTGGTACCATCCAATGCAATTTTTTGTTCTAGCTAAAGCATACTTAAAAGCAGGGGATAGTCAAGTTAAGGAATAATACTTAATCTTAAAGTTATCCCTCAAACACTTCCCTTCAAACTTGGGTCACATGGGAATCATTTTCCCTAAAACTACCGAAATACAACTTCCAAATGAGATCTAATTCTAATTTACTTTTCCTTGCAATAATATCTCAGGGAATATAAAATAATTGTATATATATGGTTTTGCATAACTATTCAATTTTCTTCACAAGGTCAAATAGTAACAATACTATAGAGTCAAATTGGAGGAGTTTAGGAACTAATTAGATAAAAAGTCACAATTTACCAATGCCTATTCTAAACCAAAACCACCATTTTATCCCCTACATATGTAATGTATATGGCTTGCGGATTCCTAATCTTGGTAGATAATTTCACCAAGAAAATAAGGATGGAATTAATAATAGAAGATTATATAGATGAATAAAATCATAACTATATATTATTTTACCCAACACGTTAATTTAAGAGTTTAAAATGACACATTATTTATGATTAGTTTCCTAAATTCAATGATCCCAATCAACAACCATGTGTATACTTAACCAAGCAATAAAATATCAACCATTGTAAATGGTACACCCTATATTCTAAAAAAGCTCTTATAAAAGCAAATTATAAGAATTTATTGCATACCCCATATTTCATGCATAAAAAATTACTCGATACAAAATGCATCTAGTAATAACAAAGCATAAGGTAGCAATGGTCAAAATATGGTTAGACAAGGAAATATTTATGCAAAACCCCCGAAATTGACACGTAGGGATGTCCTACTATACTATCAGAACAACATTTATTTAGATATCCATCCTGATAAAAAAACCATGTGCATCAATAAGACCACAAGAAAGAATCCTCAAACAAATGCTTCCTAACTCATAGTAATAAATCCGTCTATTTTTTTTTCACAATCTATTGAGCATAATCAATACGACATAGTAAACAACTTCAACCAATTTCCCTAATGTCATGAAGTAGATACCAAAGATAATTAATTTCCACTAGACACCGGTACCAGACTTTAGAATAATCTATTTATAAATATGTAACGAACAATAATAATCTACAATATCTTACCCCTACCTCAAAGAAATTCGACTTGTAATTTATCAATAGCATGCTAGTCAACTATACACCCTAGGGAGTTGATTACACCTTCAAACTCTATCGAGTGGAAAGAATATTAAACACAAAAAATTCTGATCAAAATCAATAGAAAAAGGATGGCATGAATACTGCCTTACCTAATCCCTATTCTGTTCTGTTTTTCATGCCTTGTCATTGTCTTCTCCAAGTCTCACAACCAGTTTTTGAGGGCCATTAACATCATCATGCTGATTTGAGGAGCTTTTCTTCTGATAATTCTCATGCCTTCCAACTCCTTCCTCTATTCCTCTTTCATCTACTTTCTCCGTATTTGACTGATTCATAGAGATCACATAAAGAAGGTAGATGAAAGAGCAAATGAGGCAAGATATGGAAGGCGTGAGGATTGCAACAACTATATTATCACAAGAAAAGTTCCCCGAATTAGCATGATTATGTTAGTGGCCCGCAAACAATGGTTGTGAGATGTGGAGAAGACCATGGGAAGGGCGTGCAAAACCCAAGAGGAAATATGGTAAGCCAGTATTCATACCGTCCTCTTTCTATTGATTTTGATAAGAAATTATGCATAATTGCTTTCGTATTATGGTATTTAAATATTTTTTTATTGCTAAGAGTAGATGCATTTTGTATTGAATATCTTATTATGTATAAGATTTTCTAGATGCACTATATCGTGACAATTTTTCTAACTGTAATATAGTATTACAATCTAGGATGTAGAATTCAAGATGGATCACATTTTTGTAATTTTGATCATTATATATAAACGTAGTTAAAAAATATTTTTTCTTAATAATTAATTGGTTAACATCATATATAGTTATGATTTGACTCATCTATACATTATCTTCTTTTGCTTAAGAAATTATTTATTTCAGTCATAAAATTGTTAAGCTTAAGCTTCTCCAAGGCATATACCTGATAGATATAGGAGATATAATGGTGGATTTGTTTAAAAAATGGATGTTTGTAAATAATTATTGTTTACATAGTTTTCTATTAAAGAATTTTATTGTTTTCTTTCTATATTATTCTTACTATCCATCCTGAAGAAGATTACACGTGTAGTTATGAAACCTCTAAGATATGAACATATGTTTATGTTTCTTGAGAAAGCATTATAAGGAGAACTACATGAAACTTTAGTCACATTTGAGATTGGGTATAAGTATTACTTGAGAATTTAGGATGTGTTTATAACCTAGAAGTCCTTAAGGGAGAGTTTAGGGATAATTCTAATGTTTGAATTGTTCATAAACTTTACTAACTCTCCCTTTTTTGTATGATTTAGCTTGAGAATAAAATTTACATTTTATAGTAGTGATTTAACCTTTTAATAAATGTCTCAAGAGTATATAGGTTTTACCAAATGAAAGGAAACATGTCATCAACATGCTTATCTAGTTTTATTTTTATAGTGTTCATATTTCCAAAATATAGTCACACTATTGTTAGAGTTTTTCTTAAAGTGAAAGTAGGAGAATACGTCTTATTATTATCAAAACTATTTTTTTTATTATTATTTGTGTTTTGACCCATACAAAATTTTTCCTTGGATCAATGAGAATTATGGGAAGGTATAGTTTAGTCTCTAGAACTTCTAAGATGTATTCTTCCAATATATAAGGGCACGATAAACTACTTGGCGATGATTTTTCTATAAATGAGTTATGCAAACTAACTTATATTTAATCATGATTTCTACTTAATCCATTATGATTTAAGGTTTTGAAAAACTCTTTATGCGTAAGGATTGTGTTATTTTTCTAATAATGTCGTTACATCCATTTTGACTTGGGATTGAGTCCTTGGGATGGGATCCATTACGGTTTCATGAAATCTACTCACATGGAGAAGACAAAAGAATCTTGTGTACCACCCTCCTTTCATATGTCTCCCTTTGTTCATTAAGAATCTTTCGAATTCATTCAAATTTGTAATCATGTAATCTTTAAGATTCTTAAAATTCATTCGCCAAAATTGTATAAATTTTAAAACATATAATATATGACATATATTCCAATAAAATTAAACTCGATCTCACAAACCTTAGAGTTAATATGCACCATTTCATACAATGTTTTCTTTTAGACTTTATATATAATTACTCATGTAAACATCATCTTATTTATAAAGATATACCCTCTTGCTCACAATAAGAAGCAAAACCAACATTTACAACTGCTTTAGCACTTGTTTATGACAAAATTAGAGAAAACTAGATACAATAGATCTAAATTTCTTGTCAATTTGTTGAAGGCAAACTCCATGGAATGAATCTGCACTTTACACGTCTACAAATTTCTCTATCCTTTACTGAAGCCAATATCTCTTCCCTTGAACTCATTGCACGCAATTAGAAGACCTTTCTCTTGTGCGCTTGCCGAATCTCACATGCTTTACCTGTGATGGATGAACAAAAGTTTATTACAACCGTGCTTTATAAAAACAACACAAGGTGAAAGTAAAAGAACATCAAATTAAACGAGAAACAGTAATAATGGAATCCCTAAGCACCTGGGATTTTCAAGTACGCTCTCTAGGGACGGTTTCCATGGCAAATTGTCATCCTTTTCCTCCTTTACCTTTCCTCTCTCCATTTGCTGGGATTTCGCTTGGTTGAGCAAAGAATCCATGATTCTTTCCGCTGTCTCAGAACTGTCTTCGCTCTTTGCCATCATTTCAATAAGCTGAACCCTTCTCATACGCACTTTAATCTGAAGAGCTCCATTATCTTCACTCATCTCAGAAGACGAGGTATCTAATGATGGCTCACAAGGCATGCGAGAAATATTAGAAATAGATCTGCGCGTTCAGAGCATACTTTGAAGCCTGGACTTTGCATTTGTGGGTATCCCAGAATGGACCCTTCGTGGGTGATTGTCCAACTTTGGCAATTGAACAAGAAAATAGAGGTGCTTAGCGTTGAGAGTGGCAGATCCATCCAGAGGTTTTGCTCTGACTCCCATATAACGAACTGCTTCTGAATGCAGAATACATAACCTGGATAATCTGCGAGGATATCATCTACTATTAGAGGCCCCTTCACCTTCAACACTTGCCCATCTAACTTCATTATCCTAATACGCCCATTATGTCGTCTGAACAAAATTGCGTTGCCCATCAAGTCCAATTTGGGAAACCAATTTTAGAAAGCAAAAACATCTGTTATTGGGGGTTATATATGGCTTTTGTAGACATGTCGATAGTTGACAATTTTCGGGTCATTTTATGTATGGTTTTTATAGACACCATGATGACAAAACTGTTGGATTATTTATTAACAAAGCTCTTTTAACAATTGCTATGAAGGTAATTTTGTCCTCTGCATAGCCAATGCATTTAGGATTGTGCATAGCAGTTCTAGTCATAAAATGCCTACACAACAGGGTTGAGAATGGGTCCCTCTTCTTATCAAGGACCCTGATCGTTGTAACAAACTAACTACTAGTTTTGTGTTAGATTTCAAGGTGCATGTGGCTGATTATTAGAGGAAATTATTAAAGGATGTTGGTTTCTTAGTTGTAGATTGTAAGATCATATCAAATTCATAACCACATAATATATAAATGAGTTATATCAATGATCATACATTCGATCAACAAGAGTAATAAATGATATCAATTATTTTGTATTCAAATATGCATTTATTTTGGTTCAAATAATCAGGAGGATGACATATGAAACAATCAAAACATAATAGCCAAATTCTATCATAATAAGTTAATCTTTGTTACCCTAATTTTGAAGCATCCAAAATTTAAAATTTTACATTGAAACAAAGGTTGGACAAAGTCTTAATGTGTTCTATCAAGAGTCTTCAACATATGCAATTATATAGTTTCAGTTTAAAGACCATCACCTCTAAGTCCTCTCATATATAGTTCTGTCATGCATTGACTAAGGCAAAAAAATCTTGAGAACTGTAAAGTCTCAAGGGAAAACATCATATGAGCATGTATCTATTACCATTTCGACCAATGTGCCCAATTTTCAAAAGTAGTCATTTTACTATTTCTGATATTTTAATACTTATTATTTTAAGAGCCTATATTCAAAAAATAGTAAAAACTCATTCTCAATGCCTCATCATGATTAGATGTTTTTGGGTTATGGTTATCCCAAACCCCTTTATACCCGGTTAAAATTTTAGAGCCAAATCATTTACTAGTCAAAAGTTATGATTATTTTCGCAAACTGGGCCATTATGATTTTAATGGGAAATATTTAAATTAGTTTTCAAAAATAATTTAAATATTTTTATGTTAACTTTGTTTATTTCACATTATAATGGCTTGAGAGGGAAATAACTAAAAGGCACTTGATTTCACTCTTCCTATCCCTCAATGAACTATCCCTCATTATGCTTCATTGTTTTGAAAATCCAACTTTTTACCCTCCATATGTTCACATGCATGAAAAAATTAAATTTCTAACCTCAAAGATTATAAATGCTCAGAAAGTGAACAATCCTAACCTATTGCTTTGAAAAGTCAAAATCTTAACCTTGAGAAATTAGAAATTTTAAAAAATTGAGCAATCTTAACCTAATAAGCTTTGTTGCTCAAAAATCCTAAGTTTCTAACCTCTATTTGAACATTTGAAAGAAACTTAGTTATATCCATCAATTGAGCAGAAGTAATACAAGGATTTATCGGATGGGTTGCTGATGTGCTGGTAAACAAGCTTGCAAAATTGAGAATCAGAGATAGTGTGCCTTGAAGAGATATCATTTCAAGCAATCAAACATAACAATTGCAGAGTATACATGCAGAGGAAAATGAAATGGAAATGATTGCAGGATAGGCATGAAAAATGGTTTGTTTAGAATTATTTAGCAACCCCAAGAAAATGCAAAATTTGGAAGCCTAGAAAAGGCATGATAATTACTTTGTAGAATGCCTTCAAAACACATAGTCTCATTGAAATTAATACTTGCACGACTTGCACAAAATAGATTTCTTGAAACGATTTCGGGAGCCTTCGAGAAAATATAAAGGGTAGGTGTGAAGATATGTTCACCAACTTTGTCAACTTCTTCACTGCCAGCTCAAAATAGTAACTTTGTAGACAGCATATGGATGTGTATCGAAACATGTTGTTGCAGATATTTCTGTCAAATATTATAATTAGAAATTCTCTGCTAAGAACATCCACAGACCACAGTCTTTCAGCCTCTTCCCATCTTGTACAAAATAAGAGCTTCCAGATAGGTTATGGACATCATTCGGAGCATGACAGGCAAATTGTTTTTTGTTAATGGATAAGAATGCTCAATAGCAATCCATGTAAAACATGGAGCACAGACAAAGGCGTGCAAACTATTTTACAGAATGCATCAAAGAGATGTTAACACATGGAATACGGTGAATGTGGATATATGAATAAAATGGTTTGTTGTTCAAAAATCTCTAGAAACTTTCGTGGCAAATACAATTTGCATGCATAAATTCAAATCCCTCGACCTCTCCCAGTAACCTTGCAGCCTGTGCAATCATGTAGATTGTGGAATCACATACATGGTGTGGGAATGTGAATTCCAAATTGGGCTCTTAACTTGTAGTGGTTGAGTCATCTTGGATTCTCATCTAACAATGGTCAGTGTCATCGTGGGCTTCTTAGCTAGCAATGGTTGTGTTATCATGGATTACCCCCTAGTACACCACTAAGTATTCCCTATTAGGCGACACGCCGAAGATGTCCTATTGGGAAGCGCAAAATTTTTACCAGATTTTTCCATATAAATCTATGTTATGAAACTTTGTTCTTTGCAATTTTCTACACTATTATTTTTCTTACGATTGGTATTGGAGCCTAGAATATTTGTGTAGAAGTCGTTCATTTTAAGAAGTGAGCAATGGTTGGAATTAGTGTTACTGGATTTGAGGTACATAAGTTTGATGCTTCCAATTTTTCTCTATGGAAGCTTAAGATTCAAGCTTTGCTAGGGATGGATATGAAAGAGCTCTTAATGGAGTAGCATCAAAACCTGTAAATATGGGCATGGTATATTGGAATACCATAGATAGAATGGCTAGAGCAACAATCCAATTATCTCTAGAAGATTCAGTTATCTTCAACGTTGTAGAGGAGAAATCTTCTCATGACTTGTGGAATAAGCTTGTAAAGTTGTATGAGATGAAGTCATTAGCAAACAAAATTTTTCTATGGAGACAATTATATAATTTGAAAATACTTGACAATTCATCTGTCACAGATCATCTAAACAATTTCAACACATTGACAAGCAAGTTGGCTTCAATGGGTGCAAAAATTGATGAATAAGATAAGGCAGCAACATTACTTTTCTCCTTGCCAAATACTTGGGATCAATTGGTTATGGCTCTCAGTTATTTTGCACAAAGTGGGAAGTTAGTCCTTGAAGATGTAGTGGCTTCTTTAATCTCTGAAGATTCAAGGGGAAAGAAATCTCAAGGATCCTCTTAAAATGAAGCCCTTTTTACAAGAGGCAAAACTTAGGAAAGAGAAAATATTGAGCGTGGACAATTAGGTCCAAATCCAAGGGGCGGAAAAAGGTAAAGTGTTGGAACTATGGCAAAAATGGGCATGTCATGAAGGATTGCAGATTCCCAAAAGCAACCAAGGAGAATCCTAGTACACCAACATCCGAGGCTAACACTGCAGAAGTTCAAACACCATTGGAAGATGGAGAGGTATTAACTACTAATCTAAGAGTCTCTTTACTTCATGTTTGGATTCTTAATTCTGGTGCTTCCTTTCATATGAAACCACACAAAGACTTGTTTACTACTTATCGGTCTTGTGATGAAGCTCTGGTCTACATGGAAAATGACAACCCATGTGAGGTTGTTGGTGAAGGAGAGGTAAGAATCAAGATGTTTGAGGGAGTAGTTAGAACTATTCAAAATGTTAGGCGTGTACTCGTTTTAAAGAAAAAATTACTTTCACTTGGAGTGTTTGATGAACAAGGTTATTGATTCAGTGGTGAAAATAGTTGTCTCAAGGTAACAAAGGGACTTTTAGTTGTACTAAAGGGAGAGAAAGTAAAAAACTCTATAGGTTGGTTGGACAAACTAACATTGGAGAGGTTGTTGTGGTATCTGATGCAAAGATGGACTCATTATCAAGCCGACATCAAAGGCTAGGCCATATGAGTAAACGAGGTCTCAAGGTACTGCTAGACAAAAGTCTTCTCCTAGGTACAAAATCTTAAGATTTAAGTTTTTGTGAACATGGTTTGTTTGGAAAACAAAATAGACTAATTTTTTCTAGAAGTACTACTAGAAGCAAAAATGTATTAGATCTAATTCATTTAGATACTTGGGAAGCTCCTGTAACATCTATTGCGGGTTCATCATATTTTGTTTCATTTATAGATGATTATTCCCGTAAGTTGAGGATTTATCTTCTCAAGAAGAAATCTGAAGTAGCACAGAAATAGAGAAGACATAGATGTCTCATGTAGCATACTCATCAATGGTAGTAAGACTTATGTTCGCCATGGTTTGCACTAGACCAGACATTGCACAAGTAGTGGGACTTGTCAGTAGGTACATGGCAAATCCAAGCACTGATCATTGGACAACTTTGAAGTGCATTCTTAGATATTTGAGAGGCACTTTAGAAACTACTATCTATTACAATAAGAGTAGTCTTCAAGTTAATGGGTATGTTGATGCAAATTTTGGTGGAGACATAGATTAGAGAAAGTCTACAACATGTTATGTTTTTTCTTTAGCTGGAGGTGGTGTTGGGCATTGAAGTTGTAGACAGTGGTGACATTGTCTAGTATTGAGGCCGAATATATGGCAGCGACACAGGATAGCAAGGAGACAATTTGGGTTCATAGACTTTTGGGTGAATTGCAAGTGAAGCAAGATACCATGGTACTACATTGCGAGAGTCAAAGTGATTTACACTTAGCACGGAACTCAACATACCATTCCAGAACAAATCATATGGATATTCAATATCACTTTGTTCATGAAGTGGTGGAACAAGGACATATCTCTTTAGCCAAGATTCACACTTTTGTTAACCCTGCAGATATTATGATGAAACCTATTAGTAGAGAGAAGTTCATTTGGTGCAAAAATTCTCTTAGTCTGCAAGTTATGTGATGATAGACGACATTAGCAGTGGTCTTTCAGTAGAGGAATTATTCAAAGTTTGAAATTTGACTTCAAGTGGGAGAATGTTGGAATGTGAAGTGCAAATTTGGCTCGTAGCTTGTAGTGGTTGAATCATCTTGGATTCCCATCTAGCAATGGTTGAGTCATCATGGCCTTCTTAGCTAGCAATGGTTGTTTCATCATGGATTACTGACTAGTGCGCTGCTAGGCGCTCGCCGTTAGGTGATAGGCTGAAGGCGTCCTACCAAAAGGCGCAAAAGTGTTTTTGGGACTCTCTATAAATAGTAATTTCGACACATGTAAACCATAAACAGTGAAGGCAGCAGGAGCCCCATAGTTGTGCAAGTCATACTTATTATAGTTAGTAAGTTGTCTTTAATTAGGGCTCTGCAACTCAGTTGTTTTATACTCCTCGAAGTGATATTTTGATTTATAGTTTTGAAATTGTTGTAACTCTGTAATTCCTAAGAATCAATATGAAAGATATTTTGCCTGTGGTTTTTTACTGGTATATTTTTACCAAATTTTTCCACATAAATCTGAGTGTTATATGACTTTGTTCTTCTGTGCAGTTTTGTACACTTGTTATTTTTCTTAGACATGGCATATACACTGTTTGACAAAACGCCTCAAATAAATGTCATCTCAAAGGACAAATAGTGTGAAAATGTGGAAAATGAATTTGTTGAAAAGAGTTAGAAACTTTGAAAAAAGCATAAGCGGTTGGTGTAGAACCGAAACCCCACTCCTCTCACGTGTGGCCTGTGTAATGGAATTGACAAAGGTTTTATGTTATATTCCACAACCTGCGCAAGTATACTACCTACTCGCACCAGGATGGGAACTTTATTAAATAGTCTGGACATCCATCAAAATATCTGCGTCAGATATTATAGTTAGAAATGGCCCCGTGGACATGTATACAAAATGTGGATCCATTAAACAAGGCACCTGAACTGTTTGACTAAATGCCTCAAGAAAATGTCAGTTTGAGAAGGTGTAATAATTGCAGTTCACACAAAATGATTGGTTGAAAGGGGCTTTACAGATTTTAAAACCAATGCAATTCCTTCTTGCCCGTGCCAGTATGGATACCATCAAAGCATGAAGGAATCAAGGCTAGAGATGTATTTCGGTTCTATAAAACAAACTCAGATATAGGAAAGGCTTTCAACAATTTGGCACTTGAACAAATACGTGAACATTTGAGATCTCAATTCATCATTGACAGAGTTCATCCTACAGTCACTATTGAAATGGTGGCCAGTGCATCAATGAAGTATGATAATAAAGTAGTTGATGGACTCTTGTTGGCTTGTAATGGCCGTAGGATAATCATGTTTTGGTCAACGAAATGTGGAAAGCTTAATATTTTCTCACAGCTTTCCTGATGTGCCAACAACAAGAATGTTATGTTTAGGGGAGAAGGCGAATGACGAGAGCCTACAGTCAAGGGAGGTCAGATTAAAGTTACGCCTAGTGGATTTAATGTCCATATACTGGTCCATGGATATGGTGTAGGTGCATTTACTGTCTCCAGAAATATTATTGTGTTCTCTATTTACAATGATTAAAGGCTTTATGTTTTATAAGCAATATGTCAAAAGAGATCATTGTCTAGTTCTGCGTACACCGAATTGTGAAGGCCCTACTGGGTGTTATGCAGATGGACTGGTGGATTTGCATTTCGACCGCTATATAATCATAAGGGAAGTTCTTCGAGAAAGCAAGATAAATCCATTTGCAACAATAGTTTCCATTGACTTTCGTGGGAGTTAAATGAAAGAGTCAACTGTATTGGTCAGAGGTAATGATTTCTATGTTTTCTATTGTTTGGCACTCGATAGGAGAACGAGGGCATGGATTGAATGGAATCATCCAAAAATGCCTTGGGACAAAGAACAACTTCCAGTTGTCTACCTTTCTGTAGATTGCAAGATTGAGAAACAAGTTTGCAGTACTAAAAAATTCAAATCTAATTGAAACAAAAGGGTCTCCACAAAGAGCATTTTTCTTTGTTATGGATAGGAAGAATGGGTTCTGGAAGTTGTACAAATGGATTGAGTCAAAGAATCAAATGCAAACCTTTGAGATGGTTTCAAACATCAGTGATGAAGTAGGCAAATATGGAAATCTACCTCAACAAAGTCAATAATCTGGTCTGCTTTCAAGTATCTAGTCATCTTTTTGAGAAGTAACTTTTGTCACTCATTGTAAGTGAAGGTTAGAAAACAGACCTTATTTGTGCAGAAGTGAAGTAGTTTGTAACTAAGTTCTTCTTTTTGCAAAAGTAAGGTAGTTTCTAATCTGAAAAATACATAGTTAGTTATCTTGTGGAGCCTATAAATACAAGGCTATTATGTAAAGGGAGACTTTTTACTAAGCGGAAACTCTTTAAAAAAATTCAAAGAAACTTGTAATGATTTTTTTTATTTTGCATTATGTATAGAAAGGATTTGGGACTTGTATAGTTTCGAAAGGATAATGAAGAATGCATCCTAGTTTCAGTTTTCTAAATTTATTCATGTGTTATCGTTACCAATTTCTCATATGTCAAATTGGTAGTCTTTTTATACATAATTGATTTGTGTGATCGATGTGATGATACACAAGCAACCTTTGGTATCTTAGTTTGAATTTGTTGAAGTAGCCTATCTCTTTGTATGTCGAGATCTATCATTCTTCTTTATCATCATGGTTAAACATATTATGCTATAAACACCTCTTGTAATTTGTTACCAGTTGGAAAATCTCAATTGATATTCGTGTGTCTATCGTTGGGGTTTCTATCTTTTATATCTTTTTAGTTTTATCTTCTCTCCTTTATGTAGTTTCATCTTAAAAGTACACAAAAATCCTATACACCACCCATCATACGAGGGAGTTCCCCCTCTCAAATGCAGAGGAGGATTGTGGCTTCACCACAATCTCTCCAACTATTGGAGCATTTGTTACTTCCCTTTGGGCAAACAGGGTCAGTTTCAGAGAAATAGTTGCAGTTCAAATCTGTTTACCAATAGACTTATATACTATAAAGTGGAACATAAGTAGAAAGTAAGATTCATCTACTCTTTAAATCAATAAAATGCCAATTTATATATAATATTGTATATTAAGCCTATTTTATCCCTACATAGTTTGAAGGGGGAGGGGGGAAGGGTAGGGGGTGGTAGAGCATATTCAAAACAAGTTGTGCCCACACGAGAGGATACCAACCCATAATGAGGAGTCTAGCTATTCATATGCACATGTATGAAATATATGTATGCATCAAATAACTAACATGTGTAGCTTATTTAATGCTCTGTATCATAAATATCTATGCACAAGCCCTTTTATCTATGAAGTGAATTAAATTAATTCAAACTTTTGTCCTTTTGATAATTTGAATTAACTATTTTTTTTATAATTCACAGTCGAAGCAGTATTTTTATCTTTTCCCTAGAGCTAAGAACCAATTGAGTAGGCTCGAACCCAAGACCTCCCATTTGGGAGGCTTGTAGATAACCATTGCGTTGCGAGGTCATCCAAATTTGAATTAACAGTTTTCACCAAAAGCATTTTTTAATTTTCTTCATCAATTCCAAACTAGTAGTCACTTAGCACCTTTTAATATTTTTCCTTCTCTAGATTATAGTTACTCGAAAAAGACTACTTATCCTAGTGAAACTAGGAAACATAATCCCTTTTTCATTACCCCCTTTAGTTTCTAATCAGTTAATCAATAGTATTAGCCAAATCATCTTTCTTACTTTAGTAATAATGAAAATTTAATTCAAGGAAAATTATGTTCGAGTAGAAGCAATCAATCCTTCTTGTCTGTCTTGAGAATAAAGGACAATTCATGATGCATGTATTTTGTGGTCTCCAATGTTGATTGTTGATTTTCAATATACAACTTATAGTGTTGGTTGTGTTTATTAATTAATATGATTTTAAAACTAGTCATGATCTTATAAAATACATGTTTTGATACTAGTCAATATTGTATAGTTTAGAAATTACAATGTTGGTTGTGAAAGCATGAATAATAGGGTATAGTGCTTGTTACGAGTCTATGTGAATTAAAAGATATAATGCTAGTCATAAAATTTTCTTTGGCTAACTAATGTGAGTCACACAAGAGTACATGATCATCATTATTTTTTCTCTATGTGTATAATTCATAATCATAGTTGACCAACAATTAAATCCAATCTCATGGTAATTTAGCTTGTTAAAATCCACTAACCAATATTTTCTATGAGTTAGGCTTCTACATTTCAATTTGCTTGTTTGGTTTTAAAATACATGAGCTCACTTGAAATTATTATAAATCGATCTAATATATTATTGCCAATTGCAAGAGACACCTTTAAAATCTAAGATTTATCTTTAATAGTAGACTCATTATTATTTATTTCTAAATATTGATATTCAACTATTGATAGTAGGTAAGACATTGTTTACTATTTACACTCCTATTATGGCTAATTTCAAGTTCAGTTGCCTAAGGACCTCACTTTTGGATTTAAATTCCTAGATTTTAGAGCAACAAAACATGGTGGTCTCTGGTAATATTGAGATTTACCCCTATTGTTGTTGCTTCTTTAATATTTAGTTCAACTCTATGGAGGACTGACATTGTCCTCTATTTATGGGTGTCTAGAAATGGGGTTCCCATGTGCTTTCCTTACACCCCTGAACATTCTCTTTCAAACATCTAGTTGAAACTAGTATGTTCTCTCCTATTTGGGTAAGATTTTCTTACCTTTCCCTCTACCTTTAGCCTAACTTTGGTTATGAGGCTATTGGTAATGCACTAGGTTAGTTTCTCAAAGTGGACACTAATATTAGTTTCTTCTCCCATCCCTCCTACACTAAGATTTTGGTAGACTTGGGCCTATCTAAACTACTTCCTATTGAGATCTCTCTAAGGATGGGTGACTTTCCATGGAAACAAATTTTGGACTATGAGGGGATTCCTTTTCAGTTTGAATGTTCACTATTTTGGTATTGTATTCCCTCATGGTTCTTGTTAACATTCTTCTCCAACGTGGTGGAAGGACATTAACTGTTGTAGCCATCTCGTAATTTTTCCTATTTGTTTTGATTGTGGGTCAGTGTCCTTGACAAATTCAGTGCCTCCTTCTCTTATGGATTTGTCTATCTTGGTAGTTAGGAATCCTATTCCTACTCATAGAACCCCTCTTGTGGTTCAATTGGTTGCTCTCTCAAGTTTAGGATTCATCTCATCAGTAGTTCCTAAATCCATTTCTTTTGACTATTAGATTCTTTCTCCAAACTTTGTGGCTTATCTTGGTGACTTGTCCACCACCTCAAATGGTTCCTCTTTCACTACTCCATTAGCTTGTCTAAAAAAAAATGGCTCCTTCTGGACTATTATCTACCACAAAAAGAAGATCTAGTATTTGAATGTTCATAACACATTGGTTGTTCCATTGTCCCTAAAGTTGGGCCCCAACTCATATTTTTAGTATTTTTATTAATTTCTTTGTGTTGGTTTGTCTAGTTTGTAATTGTATCTCCATTTGTAGTTGTACTCTCAACAATGCTAGATTTTTTTTCCCTTGTTGGTTTTTTTGTTCTTATTGTATCGATGTCAGTTTGTTGTATTCTCCAAGACACTTGGTCTAGTTTGTAATGGGTTTGGGCCCTTCACCACTTACTTTAATCTAAAGATATTAATAGTAAATTACTATTTCATGTAGAGAAAGTCATTAAAAAAAAAAATCATTGGTCATGGGGAAGAGAAGAGCGAGTGGAGGGGCTAGGGTTTTGACCTAGGGAGTTGTAGGTGGTTTAAAGGAGGTTGATATAGGATCAAAAAAAGATGGGGATGATGTTTTTTCTTCAAAAGGTGGTTTGGGCCAATGGTTGGTGGGTTTTGTGCTTTCCTCTCTACACAATATGTTGTTGGGGTGTCCATGTGATGTGGTTGGGGGTGGTGGTTTCTTTGGCTAGCCATAGATTGGTGGAATTCTCTTTGGCTTTTTCTCTAAGTTATCCTCATGTGGCTACAACTAAAAAGGAAATAAATTATGGTTTTTCTATTTTTCTTGCCTCTGTCCCTGTGAGAGTTGGTGGTGTTTCTTTTGTGGAGGAGGATGACCTCATGGGAGCATAGAGAGGTGGTGTTCTATTTATTTGTGGGTTGTCCTTAGTCATGGTTGGATGGGGGTTTGTGGTTTCCCATGATGATGTGTTTCTGGGTTGCAAAGGATTTTGTTCCCTCGGATTGGGGTTCATGGGTTTTCCTCTCCAAAAGATTTCATGTTCTTTGGTGGTGTGTTTGACCACTCTAGAGGTGGTTTTTACTCTTTTGGTTGAGGCATTTGGATGCTTGAGATCTCATTTTGGGGTTTTCTTTTCTCTATTTCCTTGGCTCTTCACATTGTAGGGTTCTTTAAATAGGGGTTCTCCTCTTTACTCTTTTGATGACAATTTTATTAGGGTTTGGTTCCTTTTTTGTTTGGTTGAGGCTTTCTTTGTACCTCTTGTGGTTTTAATCCTATTTTTTTGTTGGGTGTATGGTTTCCATCTACTTTTCTTCTTATACCCTCTTTTGTTACTCATGGTGGGGTTGTTGTGGTTTCCCCATGCTTGAGTTTTGGCTTTCACTCCTTAGGGAGCCATTTTCATTATGGCTATCTACTTTTGGTTTAGTTTTTTTTTTCTAGTTTTAAGATGATGGTTAGCTAGCTATGTGGTTTATTGGAGTTGTATAGTTTTTTTTATTTTTAGCTTCCTTAGATGGCATTTTGTGTTTTTTTCTCAGTTATCCTCCATTTTTCTCTTATTTAGGTGCGTATTCTTCTAGTGCAGATGGCTAATATTTGGCTTTCTTGGCATTTTTTGTATCATCTTATTGATTGTATTGAGGTATATGGGTCTCCTATTGAGATGGAGGGTGGCATTGTGGGTGTTGTTGGAAGTTGTTTTGAGGGGGCCTTTGTTGCCCTATTTTTCATGGTTGTTTGCTTTGGAGCTATGAATGTTATTATTTTGATGGTTTCTTCCATTGCTGACCCTATTAAGGTGGGGGCTTGTTCTATTGAGGTGAACATATCTTCTATTAAGGTTAAGATAGGCATTTTAGGTGACAAAGGGACTTGTTTTTAGTGGGATTCTACAATTTTTTTATTTAAATAGTTATGAGAGCCATTTAAAAACCCTTGGATATGGTTTGGGGTACTTATAAAAATAATATATTGCTTCTCTTGGGAGGAGAAGTTGCTGATATTACTCCAAATGTTGTGGGACCCTTTTAAAAATTGATTCACCCAGATGTTTTATGTTGGTAATGTTCTTATTTCTCTGCATCTTAAGGTTATGTGAGCTTTATAGAAACCCATGTTTCATGTTAAATAAGCCATGCAAAACGCTCTATCTACATTTTTTAAATCTCTCTCACTTGTTGGATTAGGCCTTTTGTGTTGTTCAACTAGTACTTTGATGCTTAGTTTCTAGTAATTAGTTGATGGTTGGTTGTTGGATGCATGTTGTTTGTCTTTGATGTTTCTCCATGCAAAATTCTATTTCTGGGTTTCGCATCCCATAAAATCTGGCCTGTAAGGGGTTTCAAGTTTCCTCAAAACATGTTTGATCCTTAATTAATTTTATTTTTTTCATTTGTACAAACCATGCCTCTATACCATCTACTAGTATGATTCCATTAGATATGGAAAGTGCTGCCATATTAAGGTCCTCTTCCAATTTATTTCCAATCTTGGCTTGCTTATTTTTAGGCTTGGGCCCTCCACTAAAAGTTGTCTCAACAATTGTTTTCATACTAGTAGATTTTACTTGGTTGATACTATAATTGAACTTAATCAATTGTATTTAACTTCTTCGTCCAAGACATAC
Source organism: Cryptomeria japonica (assembly GCF_030272615.1). Classification (NCBI taxonomy): domain Eukaryota; kingdom Viridiplantae; phylum Streptophyta; class Pinopsida; order Cupressales; family Cupressaceae; genus Cryptomeria; species Cryptomeria japonica. The sequence goes on from NC_081414.1 coordinate 683,258,231, forward strand.
ACCCTATATCATATATCAATTAATAAAACTAGGATACAATTTAATTTGTTATGTTTATTATTAACATGTTTAGGACCTTGAAAATTAGAGTCTTGAATCCATTGCACGATGCTTCTTTACACTACATGAATAACAAAAAGAAAATATTGAATTAAGAAATCCAGATACAAAGCCTTGGTGTTTGACCTAGAGCTTTGATACCACATCTAACAATGTATTAAATTCATAACTGCAAAACATATAAATGAGATGCATCAACTGTCATGTATTTAATCAACAAGAGTAATAAATTCTGTAAATTATTTTTTTATTGAATATGAATTTATATTTCTCCAAAAAATCAGGCATACACCATGTGATCAACTTTGGGTCATCTTGTGGCAACATGGGTCAAGCAGGAGGGGGTGGAGTTATTAGAGACTCACAGTGCAACCTCATCCTTGCTTATGTAGAAAATTTTGTAATTCAAATTCTTGAGCTTGGATGAAGTCACAATTGTCTATCATGGGTTAATTATGGCTAGCGAAAAGGGGCTATGATCTATCATTATTGAAGGCGATTCTAAAACTACAATCATGATGCTTAAAGGGGTCACTAAACTGGACTCAAAATCCAATTGACTCATTGACAAGTATCATGCTCTCCTTCCTACTCTCAAATACATCAAATTATGCACCACATGTGGAGGAAAGGAAACTATGTGGTGGACAAATTGGCTAGATTAGGTGCATATGTTAATGATTTTGAATTTTACGATCACCTTCATGAAATCCTAATAGAGGATTGTGCAATGATTTAAAAGGACTGGTCTATTAATAATGAATAAAACCAATGTTGCCTTTTTGGTACTTTATTTTCTTTCCTTTTCCTTTCCTTGTTGGTTAAAGAAATGAGATTTAAATTTTGTTGGTACTATTTACCACTGTATCCCCCAACCTTATCACTTTCTTAATCTAGTATCCTTGTTTGCGGATATGGGTGGTGACTTGATTCAAACTAAACCTGATGAATGCACACAATAAGAAAATAATGGGGAGATTTGGAATAAGGTGATTTAGGGCAATCTAGATATGTATGTGGAGGGGATGCATGGCCATGATCCTAAGCTCTCTACCATGTTAGTTCATGCTTGGGATAATGGTATAGTGAAGATTGACAAATTTTGCTTTTGTGGTTTCAATGAAGACCATCACAAAGGTGACAAGGCTGGCCCTTGATGTTGTTTCCTTCCTCGAAAAGCCCAAATTAAATTATAAAGAGGACTTTGATCATTTCTTTGAACCTAGCTAAGGAGTTTCTAGGCTTCAAAGTGGTTATAATAGGGAGGACATCCAGGAATTTGGAGGGAGGTGACTCTATTGTTTATAAACTACTTCACCCTAGATGGACGGAAAAGGAGGTTTCATATGTAGATCTTCCCCATGTTAAATCATCTTTGCCACAAGGTAAAAATGAATTTTCCCTTCTGGGTTATGTCCCCTTTGTCTCAATTTATTTCTAAAGCCATTGTTAAGGGCAAACCCCCTATACATCAAGGCCTTATTTATAGGTTGTATGATTTTCACCTAGCTTTATCCCCCTCTGGTGGGGTCCCATCTATTGAGATTGGGTCCACCCATGATCCTAATTTATATGTGGATCTTATTCTTACTCCCTCTAATTCTAGTGAAGTGTCTCATTTGGGTTCTAAAATTCCCATTAGGAAAAACCTTGCTATAATGGCCAAATTTAATGCCATTTTCGCCTCCAAAAAGAATAGGATATGGATACTCAACATGAGATGCAAAATTGCAGATTATGGGAGATTCTAGCTATGAGTCCCTATCTTTAGATGATTTGGACTCCTTAGATTCCATAGGGTCATATTGGTCCCCTACTAAAATTGGTGCTAACCCTAGTCCTCCCCCCTAATAAACCCTCACCCTCTACTAATATTAAACCCCCAAGCTCTATCTTTATAGTAACTAAAATTGTGAAGGACCTTCATGAGGATGTTCAAAGATAAGACAACTTTTTAAAAGGGCTATTTTCACAAATGAATGTGGCCATAAGAAAGAATAATAAGTTGGAGGTGATTTGTGAGCCAGAGGCTAGGGCTAATACTTGGCTGGATTATTTTGGATGAGGATAGAGTTTGGAGGACTGCTAATGATCTTGTTTGCATTATGGGGTAGTGGAATAAGGTGGGTGGAACAATTGATGACATGGACTCCAAAATAAAGATGTCAGCAATGACCAAGCTTTAGTTGGTAGAGGTCAAGAAAACCTAGGGGGCCCTGAAAAGGAAAATTGAGGAGGTGAACCTTGCTTTTAGGAATGCATCTAGTATGCACAATGCCCCCATATAGGCTATCCATGATGAGATGGAAAGGAAACAAATGAAGAAAATTAAATTCATAGAGTCCCAAGCTGTAGGCTTTGGCCCCACTGCGTATCTAGTTAAAGCCACCCCTAACTCTATGTTGGTTTCGTCCAACTCTAGGATTGGGTCTCGTAAAAAAGTATCTTTTTCTAATAAAGTACTTATCTTGTGGATGTGCAAGAAAATGGTACCCCCATGTAGTGGACCATCTACTTTGTGTCCATGTTGGGTGGTTGTTCTATGTTTATTGGTTTCTCTAGTCTTCCATGTTTGCTAGTTTTTTAGTATAGTTGTTGGCTCTCTATTCCACCTGCTAGGTTTTTTTTGTGTTTTAGGTGGGGGGGGGGGGGGGGGGTTGTTGGTTGTGCCTCCCTCACATTCTTGTGGTGTCTCTTTGTGGATAATTAATGGTACAGGCCTATTCCACTCCTAATCAAAACATGTGAAATAATTTAATCATAGTAGTCAAATACTTTCCAAAAAATTAGAGCAATATTATATTATAAATAAGAACTTAAATAGAAAGTAAGATTCATCTACTCTTTAAATAGTAATAATTGATTCTAAACATAATATTGAATAGAAAATATCTTCTATCCATTCTTCATAATGCAAGGTGAGAGAGGGAGAGAGATAAAACCTTTGAAATTAATTATTTCTTTTCATAAAGTCACAATATTTGCTATTCTACCCATGAGAGGAGAACAATCCACCATGAGAATTTTATGTTTCAAATACATGATTAGATTGTCATTGATGTCAAACTTGTTGCAAATATCTTCACCAAACCCTTTAGTGAGAGCAAGTATCATTAGTATCAAGCTCTCTTAGGGGTTTAGGATATTTCATCAGGGGGGTCAGATGACTTCTCCATCCTCTCTTATGAG